>NC_059439.1:1143915-1276415 GCF_021028975.2 Sphaerodactylus townsendi | reverse complement strand
ACAGATCAGGAACAGTTTCAAAGACAGCACTGCCAGACTAGGAGTGCTGTTAATCCTATAAGCGTTCCTTCCCCCACCCCCTCCCAAAGAGCCTTTGGAAGCAGGCAGAGAGACCAGCTGATAAGCCACCTGGCTTTCGCTAAGCTGCGAGCTAGCAAGCACAGGAATCCACACAGAACAGAAAACAACAAAGGCAGGCCTGGCAGGTTGACCCTGGTTGGTACTTTATGCATGCTGCCTTGAAAGTTTTTGAGGCTAGCATTGGCTCCTTGCTACTGTACGGTTCCCCCATCTGGATTTCGGCAATAAATAAATCATTTAATTTATTACATTCCAAATTCCTTCGGAAACTAATGGGGCTCCCTAGTTGTGTGCCTTATGCTGCGCTGTGCATAGAGATGGGCCAAACAACTCTAGAAACCTTGGCATGGATAACGGCCATAAAATATTGGCTGCATATACGTTTTCTAGTGGGATCCAATAGTTATATTCCCTCTCTGTTATCAGATCACTTTATTTCAGAATGGTATACTTTGATCTTTAGAAAGGTTGAAGCTATTGGTTTCCCCTTGGAATCACTCCTTATGCTCACAACGGTGGAAGCCTTCAGATTAGTTAAGAATAGGCTCTTGGATCTTGATTTTCATTATTTGACTCTTGCAGCCAAGACAACCTGCTCCCCGACTACCTTATTAATCCCATGCGAGCATGGAATTATGGCAGTATATCTTCGTCTGCTGATTAATCCCACCCAGAGGAGAGCCTTGGCTACTGCAAGATGTAATGTGCTGCCATCAGCTCTCCTGGAGGGAAGATTTAAGAATATAGAACGTTCTAAAAGGGTTTGTTCTTGTGATCTGGTTACAGTTGAAACACTTGACCATTCTCTGTTTGTATGCCCTAAATATGATAAGATACGCATGAAATACATGAATTCCATTTTCTTGCAATGTTCTCAGTGGCAAGAGTGTTACAAGATACCCAACCTCCTGAACAGCTCTGATGTGCTCTTTTGCGAGACTGTTGCAAATTTTATACTGGAAATTAGTAATTTTAACTGTGTTTTTTAATCTTGTTTTACTTTGAAATTTTGTCCTGTTTTGTATGCCAATAAAGGCTTGTTGTTGTTGTTGCAAAGGTGGTCAGTGACAAACCACCTCTGCTCATCTCTGCCCTGACATGGAGCAAGCCATCGACCTCACATGTGTCACAGAAACCTGGATGAGGTTGGGAGAGATGGTCCCCCTCAATAACTTCACCCCGGATGGTACTGTGGCAGTTCAGCAGCCTCGGACACAGGGCCAGGGGGCGGGTGGGGGGTGCGTGGCAATGCTCGTTCGGGATTCTATTTCCTTTAGGACGTCCTCTCTCCCGGTGATTACTGGCTTATGGTGTTTGGGCCTTCATTGGGATCACCCTGAGAGGTTGGCAGTCTTGCTGGGGTACCGGTTGCCTAGCGCACCAGCAGATAGCCTGTCGTGGCTCTTGGAGGTCATTTCCAGGTGGGCGTTCCACAACCCAACCTGTTTGTGTTGGGTGACTTCAACGTCCATGCTGACTCGGCCTCCTCTGCAGTGGCTGCTGATCTAGTGTCATCCATGGCGACACTAGGCCTCTCTTTGGTAAACACCCAAACTCCCACCCATCAAGGAGGCCACACTGTGGACCTGATCTTCGTGGCAGGAGTGCATGTGGTCTTATCCTCTATTAATAGAATGCTGCGGTCTGACCGCTACGTTCTGAAGACCCAAATCGATGCTGCTTCCCCCCCATCTAAGCGACGGGCATCTTTGAACCCACCCGTGGAGACTAAGGAACCCTGAGTGGTTCCAGGACTTCCTGCGGGATACCCCACCCACTGGCGACACTCCTGATGTACTGGTAGAGAGCTGGGAAACCAGGCTGTCTGAAGCAATCACTCGAGTTGCTCCAAGGCGCCCTCTTTGCTCCCGTGCCCGATCAGCTCCTTGGTACACTGAGGAGCTGTGACGGATTAAACGGGAGCTCAGGTGGCTTGAGCGAGTGTGGTGGCGGGTTACTGAAAAAAGGGTCCAGACCAGGATTCAGCCCCGTTCGCACCACTTCGGCAGAACCGGTTGTTAAAATGGTGCTTGGAAACAACCATTTTTTAGATTATAATAATAATAATAAGCCTTTCTTTGGCATAACAATAATCATAACACAATAAAAAAACCTGAGATAAAAGGTACACAAATACAAAGGTTTAAGATAGAATATAAATTATTGATTGTGCACCACCTCCAGTAAAAATCGTGCTACCAATTCACAAGTTTCATTGTCAGAATTGCCCAGAAGGAAAGGGAGTCTACCTGATTCTCCCATTTCACTAGGTATCCTAGAAAGAATATTGGAATATTTTGATCTGATATTAGGAAATTTAGGGCAGCAAAGCAGTTGATGTGCCAATGTTTCAATTTGTTGTTCACCACAAGAGCATACCCTTTCGCTCATTTCCAAGTTGTTAAATCTACCACGCAATAAAGCGGAGGGGAAAACATTGAAGCGAGCAAGTGTGAGGGCTCTTCTCTGTGTAGGATTAGTCAAAAAATACAAATAGGGAGCCATCCTGTTTGGATATAGGGGTATAGTTGTTAGATGATTTGAATCCCACCACCAGAACCGGTTGTTAAATTATTTGAATCCCGCCACTGATCCAGACACTCGTATAGGACGCTTATGAAGGCTGACAAGAGTGCGGTGAAGGAGGCAAAGAGAGTTTACTTTGCTTCCTCCATCGCGATTGCAAGTTCGCGCCCAGCACAATTATTTAGGGTAATTCGGTCTCTGACAACCTCTTCTATAGGTCCAAAATCTAAGGAACTGGCAGTTAGCAGTGAGGCTTTTGCGAACCATTTTGCAGAGAAAGTCTCGTCCCTCCGCCAAGCCCTTCCTGCCACAATTGATGCAATATGGGAACTGGAGGCCCCTTGGCTGTCTTCTGGTCCTTGTTTAGACCACTTCAGTCGACTTGCCCCCTATGATGTCATCAGGATTCTGGCAGCTGTAAGACCTACCACTTGTTCTTTTGATCCATGCCCTTCCTGGTTGGTGACAGCAAGCAGGGAGGAGCCGCGGGGCTACCTGTTGAATATCATCAATAACTCCCTTAAGCAAGGAGTTTTTCCAGGTCCGGTTAGAGGCAGTGGTTCATCTGCTTCTGAAAAGGTCTCAATCCATTAGATCTAGCCAATTAGATCTAGCCAAAGGTCTAGCCAAAGGTCTCAATCCATTAGATCTAGCCAATTACCGCCCAGTCTCTACTCTTTCGTTTCTGGGCAAGGTAATCGAGCAAGCAGTAGCGGACCACTTCCTTTCAGAGCTTATTTTTAGGATGACTCTCTGCCTCCCTCCCTGGGGACCGATGCCTTTCTCCTCCCCGCCCCGCCCCACCCCGTTCCGCCCCAGTCCTGGTTTTCCAGGCTTGCTATGCAGAAATAGTCAATGACAACCACCTCCAAAGAAACTCAGCATTTACTGGGGGACTGAAGATACCCATTGGAGGGACAACTTGATTCTGATAACCTTTTCTACCTTGTTCCTCTGCAGATCTGTTGGTTGGGGCATTTAAAGCCAGCAAGGTGGCTGTGTACAGGTGAGAGGAAGAGGCCCAGACCAGTGGGGAGGGGAGTGCTTCAAGATATCTTTTCCACAAAGGTTTAGAGCACCCTTGGGCAGGTTAGGGCCAGTCTGGGCTCGCATGAGCCACCAGCCCCTAATCTGGAAGCACCGGGTTTGATTCCCCGCTCTGCCGCCTGAGCTGTGGAGGCTTCTCTGGGGAATTCAGATTAGCTTGTGCACTCCCACACACGCCAGCTGGGTAACCTTGGGGGAGTCACAGCTTCTCGGAGCTCTCTCAGCCCCACCTACCTCACAGGGTGTTTGTTGTGAGGGGGGAAGGGCAAGGAGATTGTCAGCCCCTTTGAGTCTCCTGCAGGAGAGAAAGGGGGGATATAAATCCAAACTCTTCTTCTTCCTCCCTTCCCCTTAGTGGTGTCTTTGAAGGGATCGTGAGACTCCAGCCAGACAGGGCATCTCACTTGATGTCTCTCTGAGTGAGCTCTTAGTGCTCAAAAGAGGAGTCTCTCGTGGTGCTGTTGTCTCTCTGAGGGAGAACCCTGGGCCTGCCTCAGCTCTCGACAGCCCCAGGCCGAGCTCTTCCAAAGGGGTGCACATCAGTCCACACCTTGGTCAATACCGAGAGACCACCTCTGTCGGTCCCCTGCCGACGTTTCCAGCCGGCTTGCTGCTCACTCAACCTATCCTGTTTTCGGTTCCCTTCAGGGCCCGACCGGTTGTGGCGATCAAAGGCCAGGTGCTGGTGCCGCAGACGCTGAATTCGGAGGAGAAAAGCTGCACAGTGGCCAAAATGAACGTCAGCTGGTGAGCTGGGTGGGGGCAGCCTTTATTTACTCTGAAGGCAAATAAGCAATCCCCAATCCTCTGCAACAGAGGTGACAAACTCGCGCCCTCCAGATGTTATGGACTACAGTTCCCAGTAGAGTTCCGAATCATCTTCAAGGTGTTGGTGTTGACCTTTAAGGCCTTACGCGGCCTGGGACCCTTGTATCTTCGAGACCGCATCACCCCATATGTCCCTGCATGGCCTCTCCGTTCGGTGGAGGCCAATTTATTAGTTGTCCCTGGCCCCTCAATGATGCGGCTGGCCTCCACGTGGGCCAGGGCCTTTATGGCTCTGGCCCCGGCCTGGCGGAACGCTCTCCCTCCAGCTGTCTGAGCCCTGCGGGACCTTGGTGAGTTCCGCAGGGCCTGTAAGACAGAGTTGTTCCGCCGGGCCTTTGGAGGGACCGGCTGCTGATGGTGCCCCCCCCTTTTTCTTTCTGGCCCTTTACAGCTGGGCCTCCTGTCATCTGATGGGACTTGCCGCCCCGCCCTTTTGGGTGAGGAGTTTTTTAAAATGGGGCTGTCGGACGCTGCATATATTTATCCTATTTATTAGGTTTAGTCTTTCATTTTTTCTATCGCTGCTTTTAAAGGTTTTAGCTATTTTATGATTGTATTGTGACTGTATGTTGTTCACCGCCTAGAGCCCTCTGGGGATAGGGCGGTATAAAAGTCCAAAGACTAAATAAATAAATAAAATAAATCATGCTGGCAGGGGATGATGGTAACTGTAGTCCATAACATCTGGAGGGCTGAGAGTTTGACACCTGTGCTCTGCAAAGTTCCCCTCCAGGTCTTTGTTTAAAATTAGCTCAGTATATCAGGAAAAAGAATAACACTTTGCTTTGCCTTCAAGCGCCTCCTTCTACAATGAAGGGGAGTTGAAGAGGAAGATTCCTCCTCTTCTTTCCTTTGGGTGAGACTAACATCTTTGTAGGACTGTCGAAGGCTTTCACGGCCAGAATCACTGGGGTGCTGTGTGGTTTCCGGGCTGCATGGCCGTGTTCCTGTAGCATTTTCTCCTGACGTTTTGCCTGCATCTGTGGCTGGCATCTTCAGAGGATCTTCAGATGCCAGCCACAGATGCAGGAGAAACGTCAGGAGAAAATGCTACTGGAACACGGCCATGCAGCCTGAAAACCCCACAACAGCCCACCTTCGTAGTAATCGATTTCTTGGCAAGTTGAGCGGGTATGATCTGCCCCAGAAGCAAACTCACAGAATGGTACAAATTCACACGAGGATGCATCCAATTCTGCTCACAGCCAATTCTACACCATTTTAAAAAGCCCTCTTCTATAAGGTGGTTTGACAGTATCCTCACCCCCAGGCAAGAGGCTGTGTACTCATTACCATAATCTCTGCCCTGCAGCTGTTCCTCTTGCTGGTGGCTTGTTTGTTTTTGAGGGGCAGAATGAGAAAGTTTGACTTTTATCCTAGAAGCACATAGTTGGTTTAGACAGCTGTCTTCCTCCCACTGCTAACCACCACCACCACCCCCAAATACACACTTCCGTGTGCATTTGGGTTTTTGAAACTTACCTTTTAAGGCTTATCTGTGTTTTGAGACGCTGATGTGAGTGGGCAGCTGCTTGGGTCGGTCCAATGTGTGATGCACCGCAGAGATCCAGCTGGCTCCCAGCCCTCAATAACCAGACGCTAGAGGTCTGGCTTGGACTCAGACTGGGCGGAGTGGGTCCAGCTGGAGATTGTTAGGGTATTTGGCATCCAATGAGTGTTTGAGTTGTGTAGGAGCGTCCTTGGGTGAATGCTGAGCAGCTGTCTAATTGGAGTGACCTCTGCCAGCTGTTTAATTGGGGCTGGGCTTCTACATTCTTTCTACCTACTGCTGCTATTGCTACCTCTCTCTCTATTCATGCACTTTACTGTGTATGATTCTTCTTCCTAATATTGCTGTGTATGTTTTATGCTAGTGCTTGTGCACTCACGTTTTTTTTTTTACTATTTTAAGAACATAAGAACTAGCCTGCTGGATCAGACCAGAGTCCATCTAGTCCAGCTCTCTGCTACTCGCAGTGGCCCACCAGGTGCCTTTGGGAGCTCACCTGCAGGAGGTGAAAGCAGTGGCCTTCTGCGGCTGTTGCTCCCGATCACCTGGTCTGTTAAGGCATTTGCAATCTCAGATCAAAGAGGATCAAGATTGGTAGCCATAGATCGACTTCTCCTCCATAAATCTGTCCAAGCCCCTTTTAAAGCGATCCAGGTGAGTGGCCATCACCACCTCCTGTGGCAGCATATTCCAAACACCAATCACACGTTGCGTGAAGAAGTGTTTCCTTTTCTTGGTCCTAATTCTTCCCCCCAGCATTTTTAATGTATATTTTCTTTTGGTATATATGTTTTGTAGCCTGCTTTATCTATTTAAACTCTACATAAAAAGAAGCAACTTTCTTAACAACTCTGCTGTGTGCATTATCCGACTCTGCTAAGAATAGGTTACGTGAGCAAGCCTTCAATCAGGTTTTGCACCCAGGTCCTATCAGAGATGGCTACACCTTGCTGGGGCAACCGAGTACCTTGATCCCGTCCCTGCACATCTGGTTCCAAGTCAGAGCCACTTAGCTGTTTCCAGACAAACCTTTGTAATGACAGCCTCAAAGAACTCAACTGGGACTCCTAGTTAAGTAGAAGGGTAAACTTGGGGAGAGTGGGGGAGCAGGAGCAAGGTCTGGTGTGCACAAAGAAGCGGGAAGGGATAAAGAAGTCATGGACAAACTGGAAGGTCTAGTTGCTGCTCTGATGAACCCTGGTTCAGTGGTGGGATCCAAAAATTTTAGTAACAGGTTCCCTCGCCAGCCCCCCCCCCCTCAGCAAAGGGGGCAGAGGCGTACCTAGGCAAACCTGAGCCCTGGGCAAAACCTGAGTTGGATGCCCCCCCCATGGGCAGCCACCCCACCACGACCCCCCCCCATTTTTTTTGCACCAGGTCATTTCTAAATCATTATCACATTATAGAAAATGCCCCAACTCACAAATCTGAGCACAGCAATGGTGAAACACACAGGTTCTTTGATAGAGACTGGTGAGATAAAAGGTACGAAAGGCTGAGAATCAATGAATTGCAGTACCTGGAAGGGATTAACCAAGTTCAAGGAGTTACATTATTAGTTGCAATTGCTGTATGGAACCTTCACGTTCGAAGGCAGGATGCCTCTCGGGGAGGCGAGGGCGTGGAGGTGGAAAAGCGGACCCAATTAGTAACCCCCTCTCGGCACACACAAATAATTAGTAACCCCCTCTCGGGAACTGGTGGGAACCTGCTGGATCCCATCTCTGCCCTGGTTTCCCTGAAGCCAATCCACACTCTCTTTCTCCAAAGACCACCTGGGGCCACTGCAGGCAGGGCTGTATTGCAAAAAGTAACGTGTGAGTGCGGCCAACTAGTGTTTGCAAATGTAGATCACACCAAGTGCACCACCAGGCAGCCGCCTCTCCCTGAGTGTGCACAGACTGACAAACCTACGTTTGCTGCCCCTGAATATAGCAAATGATCTTTGTGGCCTTCTTGTTCATCATCACAGCTTCACCATCCAGATGTGTGTTGGAGTGTCGGGGAGAAACATACCTGCCCAAATGGGTGAGTGTTTTCCTTGTAACTGGGGGAGAGAGTTGGGTGGGGCTGTCTGGTGGCTGCCACGTTGGGGCTGATCGGGTGGGTGAGGTTTGCCAATAGTAAGACCTTTTCTGTTCCTGGAATTGGGCAATATATGGAGGAGAGGTTTTTCCAAGTGCTCAGACTGGGGGGACAACTTTGCCTGCAGGCCCCCGGCTGCTGTGTCTGTCCTTCTGAGCTCTCTGATCAGTGTTGTTTTTCAGGATTCAGTGGCTCTTCTAGTGTCACCGGGAGAATGATGGAAGGTGGTTTCCACGTGGGGCTGGTGGGATGGTTTCCCTGTTGCTCCTACTGCAGCTGATTCAATCAACACGGAGACCACAGGGCTTCCACTTGGCAGTTTTCACCACTTTTCCTCCAGTGCCTTCCTTCTGTATCACTGGCCTTTGATGCACAGAGCTTACCGTGAGGAGGAGGAGAAGGAGGAGGAGGAGGAGGAGGAGGAGGGACATTGACCTCACAGACTTTGCTTCGGGGTACTGCTGTTGTCGCCCATTGCCCTCTTCCCCTGCACTTCTCACCCTGTCTGCAGTGGGCAGGTGCAGAGGCGTAGCTTTAAGGGGACACAGGGTGCGCAATGCACTAGGGGCGCTCCCCTGTGGGGGTGCGGCGAGGGTGTTCCAGGGGCATGGCGGGGGTGGGACAGGGGTGTTCCCGGGGCAGGGCAGGGGCAGAGCATGCACCAGGCACTCCCCCCCCCTTGCTACATCTCTGGGCAGGCATTACCTTTTACCCTGGGGTTTGGTGGGGTTTCTTATTGCAGGGCTAAGGCATCTGAGAGCGTTTTCATTTTTTTAAAGTTAGCAATTGAATATTGTAGTAGTGTTATACCAACTTCTTCATTGGGCTCTCTGAATTCCAGGTTTCATTTTTTTTTTTTAAAGTAAGTTGGTAGCCCTTTCTGCTGTGGAGATTTATGTGGAAAAGCATGCCTCCACAACAAAATGGCAAGGCTTAAATGGGCCCTGCAGAGGACCGGGCAGCGAAGGTGGCCATCCATAAAGTAGCCTCTCCAGTTTTGCTGCCATCTTTCTCAAAATCCCAGCAGAGCAGGTTGGGGAAAGATTGCAGGAAAGACAGGGAAACGTACGATACGCTTGGAAGCACAGCGGTGTTCAAGGGAAGTGTGGAGGGGGGGGGAGAGATGCTTCCAATCAGCATCCAAGCAGAGCAAAGAACCCCACAATCCCGCACTGCTGTCGTAAATGTATATATCATTTTTAGTTAAACCATCATTAACGGGGTCGCATCTCCCCCTCCGCTCCCATCTTCAGAACGGTTTTAGAATTATCTTTCACTTATTGCAAATTGTATTGTTAAATATCTAAAGCAGTGGTGGCGAACCTTTGGCACTCCAGATGTTATGGACTACAATTCCCATCAGCCCCTGCCAGCATGGCCAATTGGCCATGCTGGCAGGGGCTGATGGGAATTGTAGTCCATAACATCTGGAGTGCCAAAGGTTCGCCACCACTGATCTAAAGGCATAGATGAATCCACTTATCTGCCTTTCCACGTAGCCCTTTAAAGTGAAGGAAAACAATTGTGTAGTGATTTGTTAATCTATCCATCGTCTCTTCCTGTGAAAGAATGTTTGTTTTCTCATTTTTCTTTATGTTTTCCTTATCTCGAACAGCAGTGGCTTGTGCCTGGTCTAGCGGACTTCACCAGTCTGCTGCCTTGCTTAGGAGAAAGCTTTTGCCGTTATGAGAGCATAAGAACATAAGAACGAGCCTTCTGGATCAAACCCGAGTCCATCTAGTTCAGCACTCTGCTACTCGCAGTGGCCCACCAGGTGCCTTTGGGAGCTCACCTGCAGGAGGTGAAAGCAATGGCCTGCTGCTGCTGCTGCTGCTGCTCCCGAGCACCTGGTCTGCTCAGGCATTTGCAATCTCAGATCAAGGAGGATCAAGATGGGAGCCAGAGATCGACTTCTCCTCCATAAATCTGTCCAAGCCCCTTTTAAAGCTTTTAAAACCTTTTAAAAACCTTTTTAAAGAGCAATTAGCCAACTTCTAGCCCCAAGAAGAATTTTACACACAGGAGTCTGTTTATTACTTCTCTGTTCCTGAGCCCCAGGTCTGGTGGCTTGGGGCTGAGGGGAGGTTCACCACCGCTGGTCTATAGATAAGATAACTTGGAGTGGGTCTCTGAGCAAGAATCTGAGAATTCAGCTGCCGCTCTTGGTTGCTCTCAGGGCGACTGAACATGGAAGTTGTCCGCAACAGCAGCAAATTACGGGCCTGCACACAGCCAAATCTCGGTTGACATGTCAAAGGTCTTAATGTGTTTTAACCAGTGGAAGGATGAGGATGGCGTGGGAGGTGGAGCCCGTGGCCGTGGCTTGTTGGGAGAACATCTTCTGGGCTTGCAGAAGGCTCCCACTTCAGGTCCAGCTAAAAGCGGCCAGTGATGTGAAAGGCCCCAGAGAGCGGCTACCGGTCTGAGTAGGCAAGACTAGATGGAGGGATGCCCGGTTCATCCTCGGGCAGCTCCCGGTGCGTCTTCACGAGTGAGCTTGTAGGCACAGAAGGCATAAGAGGAATATACTCTGAAAAAGCAAAGGTTTTCTTTTTGCCCCCCATTACTTTCTTTCTGTAATGGGTAGTTGGCAACCATGATGCAGCTGAACAAAGAAAAATGCAAGCTTGAAAATCTATCCTTTTTCTGTTACTAGGCAAGCTTGATAGCCCAGCAGAATGCCCCTTGTTCAGAGTTATACAGAATGTGCAAATTCAACTGTTTTTAAGGTCTTACTGCTCCCAGACAGATACCTTGGATTTGCCCTTCTTCTAGTGACAGAAGAGAGAAACATAAAAATGTTTAGGCTCTTTGTTTAAAGAAAAGGGCAACAAAAGACAATATAGATTAGAAAGAAACAGGGCTCTAGTTCATCTTGTGTCAAAGAACCAGCTGCTGACATCTTCCAATAAGGGTCTTGGACAACTCCAAATGTTTTGGGGAAAGGGAAAATCTCCACCTTCCTTTGTGATTGATTGATGATGATGAACTTTGGGGTGGATTCTTTTTACTGCTATTCTGACGTAACCTATAAAAGTAAGAACACACTGTCATTTCTTTGGTTCCCGATGCTGTTCTTGTCTGTCTGTTGGCGTGAATAAAATATTTATCTGATTTTATTCCTTTGTCGGCTTAAGCTTTTTGGCTTAAATATTTTGAACCCGTTACCCTGTTGTAACAAGCTGAGTGAAAGACCCCCGAGTGAGCCTCAGTTGGCCCTTTGCCGTCTCACCTTGTTGCTTTCCTAGGCCTGGAAACAGAGCTACAGCTGGACAGCATGAAGCAGAAATTTTGGCGACGCGTTTTCCTGGAGCAAACCGGCCAGTCGAGCCAAGTGTTCCCCCTGGAACTGTCGGGAAAAGTGTCCCAAGCCTGCCGAAACATCACTGCCTACCTGCGGGTATGAGGCTGAGGGGCGGGCAGGAGGGGGCGGGAGGGGTGCTGAGAACCTGAGTGGACCAAGGGACCTATCCATCCATCCATCCATCCATCCATCCACCCACCCACCCACCCACCCACCCACCCATCCATCCATCCATCCATCCATCCATCCATCCATCCATCCATCCATCCATCCATCCATCCATCCATCCATCCATCCATCCATCCATCCATCCATCCATCCATCCATCCATCCATCCATCCATCCATCCATCCATCCATTTCTAAACCGTCCACCCCCGAAGGGCTCTGGGCGGTGTACACTAGGCCATGCTGGCAGAGGCTGATGGGATTTGTAGTCCATGAACATCTGGAGAGCCGCAGGTTGCAGACCCCTGGGAGCTGAATCCCCCCACTGCGGTAGAGGCTTTGCCGGGTGGCCTTGGGCTGACCCCCACCCTGTCCGCTTAACCTTCTTGACAGGGTCGTTGTGCGGATAGAATAGTGGAGAGGAGAATGTTATGCAAGCTGGTTTGGGTCCCCAATGGGGGAGCTGTAGGCGCTGCAGGCAAAACACACTTCCATGAGTTTTACTTGTGGGAGAGAAATGCTTCCTTCTGCTCCCAATTCTGTGGGTTTTCTTTCTGTCCCTGTCTGTGAAGAGCACGGTTCTGCTTTTGCTTCAGCGTCTCCTGGCCTGGCTGCCTCCAGAGCCTCGCAGGCAAAAATCACGGCACTCCCAAGTTTGGGCGGACGGCTGAATTCCTGCTTTTGGGATGCAGCTGTTGCAGGAGGGAGGGGGCACCCACCATGCGGAGGAGCTTGGGGGCGGGGAGTCGTTCTTTGTTCAACTGACTTCTTGTGAATAGGCGGGGGTTGGCTGAATTGCCGCTGCCGGGCAGAGTCTGAAGCTGGTGGTGTTTGGGTGTGTGAATAAATGGATGCGGAGGGCGAGAAAGAGTGGGCATTTTGCAGCATGCTGAGATTGGACAGGAAGCAGAGGCTGCCAGCAGCCAGCGTACTCTAATCTGGAGAATCAGGTTTAGTTTCCCGCTCCACCACATGAGTGGCAGCAGTGGCGTAGGAGGTTAAGAGCTCGTGTATCTAATCTGGAGGAACCGGGTTTGATTCCCAGCTCTGCCGCCTGAGCTGTGGAGGCTTATCTGGGGAATTCAGATTGGCCTGTGCACTCCCACACACGCCAGCTGGGTGACCTTGGGCTAGTCACAGCTTCTCAGAGCTCTCTCAGCCCCACCCACCTCACATGGTGTTTGTTGTGAGGGGGGAAGGGCAAGGAGATTGTCAGCCCCTTTGAGTCTCCTGCAGGAGAGAAAGGGGGGATATAAATCCAAACTCCTCCTCCTCCTCCTCCTCTTCTTCTTCTTCTTCTTCTTCTTCTCCTCCTCCTCCTCCTCCTCCTCCTCCTCCTCCTCCTCCTCCTCCTCCTCTTCTTCTTCTCCTCCTCCTCCTCCTCCTCCTCCTCCTCCTCTGGTGAACTGAGTTTCCCCCCCCACTCCTACACATGAAACCTGCTTTTTAGTTACACAGGAATGAAAAGCTGGCTGGCAGGTGAAACGTCTCTTCCCCTGCGGTGGACTCTAATCCGGTGAACTGGATTCATTTTCCCACTCCTCCACATGCAGTTAGCTGGGTGACCTTGGGCCACTCACGGTTCTCTCAGGACTCTCTCAGCCCCACCTTACCTCCACAAGGGGCCTGCTGCGTGGAGAAGCAGGGAAGGAGTTTATAAGCCCCTTCGAGGCTCCGTGAAGTCGAGAAAAGCAGGGCTTAAATCCAAACACGTCTTTTCTTCTATAGGACGAGGGAGATTTCAAGGACAAGTTGAGCCCCATCGTGGTCACCTTCAGCTTCGGTTTGGGATCTGCATCCGGCGCGGGGGAGCTGGATCCTGTGCTGTCCGGCCAAACAGTGATCCGGGAGCAGGTGCGATTCCTCATTTCCCTCAAAAGGACCACTCTGCACCGTCGGTTACTTGGGCCCCCCATGTGCAAAAGGTGAAAGAGGGAGGGAGAGTCAGACACCCCCCCCCCCGCCAAGCAGTGACCAGAAGCTCTGCTGCTTGGCCTTGATTAAAGAGAGACCCCCCGGCATGGGTGGGGGGTCCCTTGCAGAGCCTTCTGGGGAGTGGGCTGTGACCTGCCCTGTGCAGAGGGGCCTCTCAGCCCTGGAGTGCAAAAGCCCACCAGTCCTGCCTTGGGCAGCGTCAAGCTTTAATCAGGCTTAACCTTTGACCTGAGAGTGAGCATGGGGGAATTGTTCTCTGCACATGCTCAGATGCCTGTTTCTTTGAGGTAAAATTAGCAAAAGTATGCAGGTGGGCATTGTGTGTTGTGTGCGCGTGTGCGTGTGTGTGTGTGGGATTGGATTCCATTCCCCCTATTCCCAGCATGGTGTTGTGGTTAAGAGCAGTGGACTCTAATCTGGAGAGGCGGGTTCACTTCTTCCTTCCTCTGCAGGCGGCCTGCTGGGTGGCCGTGAGCCTGTCACAGTTCTCTCTAAACTCTCTCAGCCCATTAGATGCCCGTTGTGTGTGTGTGCGTGTGGGGGGTGGGAAGGCAATGGTATGCTGCTTTGAGATTCCCTAAAGATAGAGAAAAGCAGGAAGAAAAAGTAGCCGTTCTCCTTCTCTGGCTGCTGTTAGACGCCCCGTGGAGGCCGAGCAAGTCTGAGTGACCAGAAAAAGTATTTTCTCCTGACTGTGTTAAATTTTCTTTAAAGTGCAGGACAGAGAGAGAGAGAGAGAGAGAGAGAGAGAGAGAGAGAGAGAGAGAGAGAGAGTATATGCATATATACACACACACACATATATACACATATATACACATATATACACACACATACACACACACATATATATACATATACACACAAATATATACACATATATACACACACATACACACACATATATACATATACACACAAATATACACACACACATATATATACATATATACACACACATACGCACATATATATATACACACACATATATATACATATATACACACACACATACACACACACATAAACATATACACACACATACACACACATATACACACATACATATATATACATGTACACACACATACACACACATATATACACACATACACACACACATATACATATACACACACATATACACACACATATACACACACATATACACACACACATATATATACACACACATACGCACATATACATATACACACATACATATATGTGTGTGTGTGTATGTATGTATGTATGTATCGCATATTTATCGCATCAGTATCGCATGTATGTATGTATGTGTATACCTACCTACCTACCTACCTACCTACCTACCTACCTACCTACCTACCTACCTACCTACCTACCTACCTACCTACCTACCTACCTACCTACTTATATGAGTTCTGAATGCAGTTCGCTGGGACCAGTGGAACGGTCACTTATGCGCCCAGTGCGGTGCCGCTTGCCCCCCAGACATCTAACGGGGGAGGGGCTCTTCCCTAGATGCCCTCTATTTCAGCCCTGCTCTGTAGGGCTGTGAGTAATAAGGAAGCTGCAGGATCCAGGCCGTCCTCATCCAGTCACGGCTTTAGTCTCTGTTCATTCTAATCCACAGACCCGCATCGTTTTGGATTGTGGAGAGGACAGCGTTTGTGTCCCGGATCTCAAACTGTTTGCTTGCACGTAAGCACCTGTTCCTTTGACCCTCCGGGGACACGCATGCTTATAGGGTTTCATATCACCCCACTGGTCTCAGCTGATGCCGCGGTGCCAACAGACCAGTTCCTGTGGGCAGATCTCCCCAGGGTCTCAAGCTGCTACTTCCGGGAATCATCCAGCTGTTTTTTCTTTAAGACCCATCTTTGAAAGGATTCCCAGCAGCAGCAGCTGACATGAAGACTTAACAAAGCAAAACAAGCAAACTAAACAAAGAACAGGATCCGTTCCAAACCAGTCTAAGTCCCAAAACTATCACCAGTTAAAAGTAGCTGAAAAATTTAACCCAAATCCAGAAACTAAGAAAGAATCGGGGTGGGGGGTCCATCTAGGGCAGAGGTGGCGAACCTACGGCACGCATACCAGAGGGGGCGCTCCAGGCCCCTCTCAAGGGGCACGCACGCCATCGCCCCAGTTTGGGCACTCGGCAGAGATGTAGCACCAAGGGGACTGGGGTGTGTGCGATTCACCAGGTGTGCACCCCTGTGGGGGCGTGGCAAGGGCATTCCAGGGCTGGATGGGGGCAAGGCAGGGGCGCAGGGCACACACATGCCCCGGGCATAGTTCCCCTTCCCTCTGCCCCTGGCACTCCAAAATCCAAATCCAAAGCCTTTATTAGGCATATAAACCGGTGTGTGTCCAGAATTCCAGATACAATAAGAAGATCATTATTGCACAACTTGCAGTACACAGAGGTGGAATATAGCAAATAGCTTCAGTGAGATTTCCAAATATTAGAGTTATTTTGTGAAGTTTAGCCATTTTTATCTTCCTCAGAAAGGAGCATAAACTCCTGTTGGTAGTACAGTTCTCAAATCAGTTCTGATGTTGTTGTATTTTGAGCAGTGAAGCGGAATATGAGAAAGTGAATCAGTTGTACTGTGGACAAAAAATCGGCGAGTCACGCCAATTGGCCATTTTGTGGAATACTCAGAGAAGCCTACCCTGAAGATGTGTACTGATCGGAAAAGAGTTGCACTTTGCTCTAGTCAGTGACCCATCTGTAATTGTGGCTAAATACATGTTCCAGGTATATAGCAGGGCTAGATTTCTGAGGGATAATCCCAAAGAATATTGGAGAGCAAGAGCTTTGCGCTTTGCTCAGGAGAAATTGCCCTGGCACTCGATCTCTAAAAGGTTCGGCATCTCTGATCTAGACAAAAGCCCACCGGTCATCTCTGATCTAGACAAAGCCCACCAGTCATGCACTTCCAGATGCCCTTCCCTTCATGTCCCCCTCGGCTGGGTCCTGAGGTTGAGGGCCGTGTCCTGCTGTGGGCCATCATGCAAACGCCCAGATCTTTTTAGCTCGTACAAGTGCAGTTTTGTTGAGCAGCGCAGCAGCTGTTTGTGTCTGGCCGGGCAGTTGTTCTGAACTGGAACCCTGGAGATTTGTGCTAGAGCTGATCATAAGGGATACGAAGGCAGTCCTTCACGAGGGTCTTTGATGGTTCGTATCCTATTAATATTATATAGCATATCCCCATGAGAATAGGCTACGCCAGTGTAAAATTGCTGCTGTCGAGACTGTCCAACATGAACTTTTAGAGCATCCTATCTATGATTTTCCCCGCTCCACGTATATTCATCCCTTGATAGAGAGGTTAAATATTGACATGTCATCATCTGTTATGAACTTCCTACTCAATGGTTCTTGCGATCTTATCTGTGAAAATGTTGCGAGGTTTCTGAAGCATTACCTGGCTAAGCGTAATTATTCTCCACAAAACAGTCCTGGTTGTTTTAGCTCTCTTTGTGTTCTGTATACAGGGTCTGTATTTAGATATTTAATGCATATTTTAAAGTATTTTACTGGGTTCAGTTAATAGATAAACGTTCCCCTTTTTGTTTTTAAGATTGAAATTTATAATGCCAATAAAGGCTTCTGTTTAATGCAATATTATATAGTGCTATTTTAGAATGGAATTATGTGGTAAGAGGAACGCCCAGGGACAAATCTGGCTTCTCAATATCTTACCACATTCAAAAAGATTCTGTGAGGTTTGGGAGAAGTTTCTTTCATTGTATCAACACCCCCACCCACCCATCCCCCCCCCAACCCCCAGAACTATGAGTCTTACCCAATGGCTTTAGTTTTTTAGAAAGTAAAAGAGTCAAATAATAAGCCGATCTGGCCGAATCACAACGTAAGGATACTTCAGAAATAAATCGAGTCTTCAGACTTTTTACTTGCGTAGCTTTTGGGTTGAGGTGAATCAGTCTGATTCAGGACTCCAGCTCAGATACATTAGGGCCGAATTTCCATCAGTTTCTCACCAGCATGGCCATATTGGCCATGCTGACAGAGGCTGATGGGAATTGTAGTTCCTGAACATCTGAGAGCCGCGAGGGTTCCTCTACCATGGCCAGGTGTCAACTACAGCCTTCTCCAGGAGGCTAAGTTAGGGACTATGTTCCTTATCATCCCCTGCCAGCATCATGCTGGCAGGAGATGATGGGAACTGTAGTCCATAACATCTGGAGGGATGCAAATTTGACACCTGTTGCTCTAATTGGAATCTGTCAGGGTGGGCATTCAGAGTGGTGGGAGTGATGGCCGGTTTTCCCCTTTATGCCTACAGTTCAAGAGAGGGGCTGTCACTCCCTCGGCTCCTCTGGGTGCCTCTGAGCATGGAAGAGCATCCTTGAGATCCTTTGCCAAATCCCACAAAGCACCACAGCTCTGTTTCTCTGGAACCATCCCGGATGGCCCTTCGTAATTGCTGATGTCTCCCAATTTTGACCACTGTCCTTGTCCTCGATGGTTGTGTCTTAGGGAAGACCACCTCCTTATCGGGGCAGAGAACGTGGTCCTCATCCAGGCAACAGCGGTGAATGCTGGCGAAGGGGCCTACGAGGCTGAACTGGTCGTGGAGCTGCCCAGGGGAGCGTACTTCCAAACGGCTCACAGCAACTCACAGGTAAGACTGCCGACCTCCAAATGAGGAGACCGGAGATCTACCACTCTTTAGGCAATAAAGAGGAGATCACGGCTGTTTTGGAGGGTGGAATTATATCCTCCTGAAGCCCATCCCCAATTCCCACCCCAAAAAAAATGTCCAGGTATTTCCCCACCCAAATCTGGCAAACTTGGGTCAGAAATGGGCCTGGCATCCAGAGAGAAGTCTTCACACAGCAGGCTGAACGTTGCACGGCAGAGCTGAGCCAGGAAAAACTGGGCACGTTTGAGTCCTTTCCTTGCAAGCGTGGAACTCCTGCGGAATCTGTTGTCTGGGAGCTGAAATTTAGCAGTCTTTTATATTTCGCTTAGCTGGCAAAGAAGCTTGGGATCCGAGCGGGGCTGTCCTAGCAACAGCTTGATATGCGCCATGTCCACTGAATATCGCACTGGTTTCAGAACGCCAGATGCAGATGGCACACATATGGCCAGAAGAGCCTCACTCCGCAGCTCCGTTATGCGTAGGAACATCTGTGTGATGCCTCGGAGCAGTCTTGACATTTGCTGGACCAGCCACCCCTCCCATCCTGTCGAGACCTTGTCATGTTCCTTCTCTGAGCCAACTCCCCCACTGTCTTGCCTACAGAAGCTGATTTGCACCTCAGAGAAGAAAATCGAGATCTCGCCATGGCTGCATGCAACAAGCAATCCCTATGAAATCCAGCTGAGGTAAAGTTTAGCCGTAGGCTTTCGTTGCCCTGGAAGCCACATCCTTTGGTCTTCGAACCCTGCCCCAGCTTGCAAGGAGGGCCAACTGTGGGTATTCCATCACGAATGGATGCACTCTGCCCATGGTCGGGGGCACTATTATTTAGACTTCAGAACTGATCCTAGAATAGCTTCTTCTAAATAAATCCCTACAAGATGACTGTTGTGTTCATGGGAATGTTAGTACACACTGAAATCTCATTAGCTTTGTAAGTGCCTCTGCACCCAAGGACATCCTCACCACTGCGGAGAGATCTATTTTTGGTTCTTCCATCTCCAGCCAGTCCCATATTTATCTGAGTAAATTATCTTCAATTGTCAAGGTGTCAAATGTCAGCAGGGCAAAACTGTATCAGAATATTTATTTATTTATTTATTTATTTATTTATTTATTCATTCATTCATTCATTCATTCATTCATTCATTCATTCATTCATTCATTCATTCATTCATTCATTCATTCAACTATTCAATACTATATCGCCCAACCCCCAAAGGGCTCTAAATGCCAGAACAACATAACATTCAAATAACAGATAAACATATAAAAATCAAAGTTAACCTCTAAATAATATAAATTAAAATGCAGCAATTAATACATAACATAACAATGCCTGCAATATCCCTCTTAAACCCTCCTCAGAGGGGAAAAGAAAGGGTGGGTCCAACAGATGGTAAATTCCAACAGAATTTTCCCTCTGTGAGATGCAACCTGTTACCTTGCAATTTTGTTTGAAAATAAGCACCCACGTTTGTGGATTACAGCAAACGATTTCTGTGCCTTCCCTGCTAGGTGGGGACTGTGCCGTTCTCAAGACCGGAGATAGATGTCTGGCTTTTGCATCCTTTGGTGAACCACCGGGTGTCAATTAAGTGATAGCGATAGCTTAGTGATCGCTGACTATAGTTGAGACAAAAATCTCTAATAATATGGTGTTGTCCGCATCTGGGCCTGGGCAAGTCTCCAAAAAAATCACTCCAATAGAGCACTCAAATGTTGACTTCCCAAAGATTGGGCCAAGTTGTTGGCTGGCAATTTCCCTGGTCCGCCATTCAGGATCAGGGACTGTTGGGGTTATTCCTCTGCTTCTGTCCTCTGCGAAGGAAAGAATTAAAGTTGGATCCACTAATTTTTATTTCTTTTAGAGCAGAGGTCTGCAAGCTGTGGCTCTCCAGATGTTCATGAACTACAATTCCTATCAGCCCCTGCCCAAGCATGGCCAATTGGACTATTATAGTTATCGTGGACTGATACCTTCTGAGCTGGGGCTCCTGCCAGCATGGCCAATTGGCCATGCTGGCAGGGGCTGATGGGAATTGTAGTCCATGAACATCTGGAGAGCCACAGCTTGCAGACCCCTGTTTTAGAGGATCCTGAACAGAGTAGGCAGGGGAGCTTGAAGGCTAGGTTGCTGCACTGGTTAAGATCAGCTGGGTATTCTTCTGTGGTAAACTGTTCACCCTTTCCCTCACAGAGAACTGTTGAATCTTAATGTACCGACCTTGTTACATTACAAACAGCACCAAGTGACTCTTTTCATATTTACAGTTTCCAGGTTTCAAGTTTCAAGCAGAACAATAAACAGTTTCTGTGGCGACAGGAATACATGCACAGAAAGAGAGAGATTTTAGTCAACACACAGTGACATGCAGAGGTGGGATCCAGCAGGTTCTCACAGGTTCCCGAGAGTAGGTTACTAATTATTTAGGTGCCAGAGAGGGTGATTTGGCCTCAGGTGATTTTTTTGCCTCGTGGACTTCTTTGCCTTAGTTACGCCTCCCTCCTCAGCAGTAGCTGCAGAACTGGAAGCAGTCTACAGTGAGACAGTGCACCTGGCGGCGCCTTCCACTGCTCGCGCATCTGCTTCCGGGCACTAAGGATCTGGCAAGCAGTGGCTGCCCTGCCACAGCCCTGCCCAGGGAATGCCCTCTGCCTCTCGAATGCCCGGCCACTTCGCCATGCCCTCGGGCCCCAGCCCCATTGGCGCTACGCCACAGTTTGAATCCCACCACCATGGGAACCTGTTACTAAAATTTTTGGATCCCACCACTGGTGACATGCCCCAGGACACTGTGTTCAGATGATTTGTTTATTATGAAACAGCATCAGGAATCAGCATTTAGACTTCCGTTGCCAGAACTAAACCTAGCCAGTATTTCAAGCGCTATTATACCCTTTGTCACACAACCCCACCCCTGACCACCAGTGCCCAAGGTGGGATGGCATCCCGCCTGTCCCACGGTCCAGAAACAAGGCAGCCCCCCCCCCTCTCTGGGGTCATAACAACCTGCGTTCCACACTACTGCAAGAACTGCACCAACAAGTATCTTGCTGAAAAGGCAGTGCTCAAAAGTGGAAGTAGAAAGACCGAGCAAATGCAACCCTCGTAATTAAGAGGGAGGGGAAATGAGGAGAGAAAGGAGAGACATGGCAGGATCAGACCAGAAATCATGACTGTATGTAGGAGTTGTATGGTAGCCTCGAGCACCACCGGTTGGGGCGTTACCTGTAGGAAAGGAGGTCATTTCTTGAATGAAAACACCTGAGGGTTGGATTATAATGGCAATGTATTTATATAACAAGCACCACCTGCGGGCTAAGGAAGTCAGGTAACTGAGGACGACAACGAGACTGGGGAATCTTTTCTAAAATGTGCTCAAAGATTTGGCTTCTTAAGAATTAGGGTTTTTTTGGTATCATTTGAATATTCCATTTTATATTAATACTCTTCTTCATTCGTTTTCAAACAATACATTTTCCCCCTTTTCCCCCTCCCTCCTGTATTTTTTTTCTTCTATAGTTTTATCAAACAAACAGCAGTAAGTTCATTCTTTGTAATCTCTTCTCCCATATCTCCTCATTGACTCCAGCTTTAGCCAAATATCTTGAAGCTAGCTAAATATCTTGAATTATTAACCGAACCCCAACAGAGATGGATTATTACAAGGGCCAGATCCAATACCTTCCCATTGGCCATTACAAAGGGTCGCTACTTCTATCCATACTCCCTCTCCAGGACTCGGGGTTTTATTGTCCACACTGTAAAAATCCTCAAGTGGAGACTCTTGCTCAAGCATTATTCTTGACTGTCCTGGGAGATATGTGGGCATTAGGAATTTCTCTCCCAGGCTGGCCCTAGGACAAAATCTGAAAGCCACTCTGGACTGTTCTGTTGTGGAGCTTCTGTTAAAACAAACACAGAGGCCATGCTCTTTGGAAAAGTAGCAAAATTTCTTTTACAAGTGACAGAACTTTCTAAGTAAATGTATACTGCTATAAGGTCTTCCTGTTCATGCTTTGAATGTGTACTTCGATTTGTATTTCAAAAATGTCTGGGCAATGCTCTAGAACCTATTTCTTTAAAATGCCAAATAAAGGTATAGTTGTTGTTGTTGTTGACTTCCAGCTTCTTTCATCCAGTCCGCATATATTGTCCATATCTTCAAAATTTCTCCCTGTTTATCTTGCCACAGTTTATTTTTTGTTCTTATATCGAAAATGTCCAGTGTCCCTTGTTCCCAGATATATTCCAACCATTTCTGGATTGTCCATTTTTTTTCTTTTCTTTCCAGCCTAAAGCTTACATTGTTGCATGTGCTGCTTTGATCATTATTTTATACATATAGCTGTATTTTTAATCTACCCTTCTATCCTGCTTCTTAAGAGTTGGTATCCATCCTCTCTTGATTACCTAAAGACACTTCCTCTGTCTGGTTCCTGAATAAAAAGGCTATTGGGCTTTCTTATCATCTTGCAGCCAGGAGCTTTCCTGTGTTGTATTATTCTGTCTGGGGGAGGAAACTCCTACACAGGAGGTTATTTCTTTGGGAGCCTGGGAGAAAAGTTTGCTGGAGAAATCGGCAGGCCGCTTGTTCCCTCTGGGCCTGTAAGTTGTTGAAAGTTTAGAACAGAGACCTTTGCTTTCCAGATAGCCTGAACTGTTTCATCAGCCTTCGCCAGCATGGCCACCATGCTGGATAGCTGATGGGAATTGTAGTTCCTGAACATCTGGAGAGCCGCAGGTTCCCCTACCCCTGCTGTCTAGAAACAACATCAGCGAGGCTCCATACAATGACGCTAAAGAGTTTGTGGGAGAGACCTTCAGTCAGCTGGACATAACTGTTGCAGGTGGAACGCTCCCCTTTGAAAATCTCTGTCCGCATGTGGGGCTCGTGGAGCCTCGAATGCAACAAACCCAACACTCTGGGCCTTCGTTCCTTAACTTCTCTTCCTGTCCCTCATAGATCCAGGTGGGACATGATGGAAGTCAGAAGTGTCAGCCAACTGGAAGAGGGCCGGGTGACAACGCTGCTTTCAGGATGCAGCTGAGGGAGGTGGGGGTCAGCTCGGCCTCCTGCAAAGCCCCCACACTCCAACCCATGAGGAATGAAACTTCACTCCTGAGTCAAGGGCCCCTGCTCCCCCCCTGCCCAATCTGGAGTATCGCGAGGGATGCCACGCCTCTGGAAGCCTCATGAGCTAGGAGTTCCTGTGAGGTGCTCCAGGGCTGGGCTTCTTGAGGCTGTGAAGAGGAGCCGGGCTGAGAAAGGAGCCTCCCTCCCGGTGGTTTCACTGCAAACTTTTCCTGCAGCAAAAACAGAGACAACCCCAACAGCTTAATTTTGACGCTGCTGCAGCACGCGGCTGGTCAAGGCCACGTGCAAGGATGGAGCTCGGGTAAGTGTGGGCCGCAGGCAGGTGCTTGTGAGAGGAGGCCGCTGGGAGTGGGTTCAGCTGGAGCCTCCCCTCTGGATCACATAAGCAGCCCGGCTGTGGGCATAGCCCAGTGGCATGGCGTAACCTTTCGAGACCGTAGCGCCCCCCCAATTGCAAACCCAAAACCCACTTTCTATTTATCACCAAGCGCCAAATACACGCAATTTAACCTGGAATACTCGAGGTTTTAGACAAAACGGTTGGTCTCCGCTGGTACGCATGCTACTGGGAGTAAGCTTATGGTAGCTCCGATGGTTTTGCTCTTTGAAGCAACCATGCAACCTCTTTTCCAACGGGTGAATCTACAGCCCTAGGGAGGGCGTTTACATCAGAAGCAAGCCCCATTGCCAGCAACTGAGCTTTTACTCCCCAGGTAAAGGGATTGTGATTTTAGTTCTTCACATGGAAAATCAGTGGGGCTTCAACATGCTTTCAACAGGGGGTTACCTGCTACACTGCTTCCCTGCAAAATTAGGGTCTTGTAGGCTTCCACGCTAATAATCGAGCCCAGTGGTCCAGGCCAGCCTAGATGTGTGTGTGTGGGGGCGATTGTTTCCATGTGCCCACAGAGAGGGCTCTGAGTGCCACCTCTGGCACCCGTGCCATAGGTTTGCCTCCACTGGCATAGCCTGTGTTTTCTGAGGAAAAACCTTTAAATACACTGGCCTGGTAGGTGCACATACAGCCTATGGCAGTGGTGGCGGGTTCTTTGAGCACTCCAGATACAGGACTACATTCTTTCATCAGCCTTCGCCAGCATGGCCAATTGGCCATGCTGGAAGGGGCTGATGGGAATTGTAGTTCATAACATCTGGAGTGCCAAAGGTTCGCCACCATGGGCCTATGGTCTGTGAGAAGCACTTTCTTGTGGTTCTGTCCACAAATAAGACACAGCTCAATGGGGGGTGGCCTTGTGGGGAGAGGAGAGAGAAGGGCAAGGCATTTCCTCCGGAGGCAAGAGGGAAAGAGGGACCGTGGATGCCCACTTTCATTTGGCTTCTCCCCCAGGAATTCTGCCCCAGCCAGTATTCTGCTCCCACTGGTCACCGGGGACCCCAAGAACGAGAGCAAGAGAGCGGATGACCATGGGCTCCAAGTGGAGCACATTTATCAGGTACAGAGAAACTCTTGCTGGTAATGGGACATAGTGGGTGGGAGCAGATCCCCAACTAAGAGCTGATATTTACCCCCAGTTGATCCCTCTGTCTCTCCCATCTCTCCTAACCCAGTTGCAGAATGAAGGTCCGAGTTCCGTTTCCGGGGCTGAGCTCCTGGTGAACTTTCCCAGTTGCTTTCAGGGAAGCTTCCGACTCGACATCACAAACGCGGGGACTCACAGAAGGCTGCGACCAGCTGCTCTCTTTTTCCCCTTAACGAGAATTCAGTCCCCTGAAGGTGAGAGCGGCCCAGAGGAGCCAGGCCAAAGCACAGGCCGGACGACGAGCACCCGGCTTCTTATTGGCTTGTTTAGAAATGCGTTTGTCTGCCTTTCTCTTAAATAGGAGCCCCCCCGCAGGTTAAAGCTTCATTTTCCCCTCCTCCATTGTATCTTCACAACAACAGCCGTGCCAAGCATTGGGAGAGAGATAGAGACTGGGTCAGAATTGTCTGGCAAGGGCAGAAGAGATTTGTCTTTAAACTTAATGTAGGCCTTTTCCTTGCGGCGGCTCATTTCTTTTCCACACCCAGGTAAATTCCTGATTTTGGAGAAGGGTAGTGAGTTTGCCTCCATTGTATTCCCCTCTGTTATCAGATCAGATTCCACTTTATTTCAGAGAAAATGGTATACTTGGATCTTTAGAAAGGGGTTGAAGCTATTGGTTTCCCCTTGAATCACCTCCTCATGCCTCACAAAGGTGGAAGCCTTCAGACTAGTCAAGAATAGGCTCTGATCTTTGATTTTCATAATTTGACCTCGTAAGGCTGCCAAGAGACAACCTAAGTTCCTCCTAATTACATTATTAATCTCCATGCGAAAGCAGAATTACATGGCAGCATATCTTCATGCCTGGTTGACTAATCCTTCCCACCCAGAGGAGAGACTCAAGCAATGCAAGATGTAATGTGCTGCCACTGGGGCTCTGCTGGAGGGAAGATTTTAAGAATATGGAACGCTCTAAAAGAGTTTTGTCTCTCATGGATGGATGACTAACGGGTTGAAACACTTTGACCATTTTCCTCTCGTTTGTATGCCCCAACATACAGATACGATGAGACATTATGGTTACATGAATTCCATTTCTTATGCAAAGTTCTCCGCGTGGCATGAGTAAGAGACCTAACTCCCTGAACAGCTCTGATGTGCTCTTTTGTAGAAACTGTTGCAAATTTTATACTGGAAATTAGTAGTTTTAACTGGTATTTCTTAACCTTGTTTTGTTTTAAAATTTTGTCCTGTTTTATATGCCAATAAAGGCTTGTGTTGTTGTGTTGTTGTTGTTGCTCCCCTATTGGTTGATTCGATGTCAACGTAGGTTTGTGTCCTGCGTAAAAAGCTGTACCTGTAAACTGCAGGTTTTTATGCCAGACACAAACCTGCATGATATCAAATCAACCACTAGAGGCAGCGAACACGGGCAGAAAAGGAAACTCCCAAGAATCAGGAACATACAAGCAAGGAAAATAAGAATGCAGAAAAGCCCTTTGTCAATTAGACTGTTATTGTTATCCTTGCGATGTGGTTCCTGCATTGTTTGCCACCTTGAATGTAAAGAGATGAGTTGAGAAAGAAATATGCCAGACACAAACCTGCATGATATTTTTAAATTGTACCTTGTTCTTCCAGCCTTTCTCCACTTTGCAACAAACAAAACATTTTTTACACAACCAATATAAAATGGCCTCCAAATTCTGAAATCCGCCCAAAGGTAAAAGCCAGCATCCCAAAACCAGCAAACCACCAAATCTGAATAGCATCCAACTGGCTGGTGGATTTTGATTCACAACCCTTCCGAACAAAGCCATGTAGATAGCTGGCAGGAAATGTGGGTGGATGAGACCCCGGAAGGGACCATTCCTAAGTTCTGGAGCCATCGTTCCAAGTCCTGGAACGAGCAGCCGGGAGGCCCTTTCTTATGGGAGGGGATGGAAGGGAAATGTGGGCATCAGGAATGCCCCTGGTGTTCAGGCTGGTGAAGAGTCTTTTGGATATGTAGACCACAGGTCTGGTAAGACCTGAACATTAAAAACCTGCCCTTTAACCTCAGCTTGGAAACAAACAGAGGTGGTGATCGAGGTGGTGATTGGAGGCGGTGATGGCCCCTAACCTGGATCACTTTAAAAGGGGCTTGGATAGTTTATGGAGGAGAAGTCGATTTATGGCTACCAATCTTGATCCTCTTTGATCTGAGATTGCAAATGCCTTAGCAGACCAGGTGATCAGGAGCAACAGCCGCAGAAGGCCATTGCTTTCACCTCCTGCACGTGAGCTCCCAAAGGCACCTGGTGGGCCACTGTGAGTAGCAGAGAGCTGGACTAGATGGACTCTGGTCTGATCCAGCTGGCTTGTTCTTATGTTCTTATGTTCTTAAACAGGCAGCAGCCAGTGACCACATTCCACGATCAGTGTTTTCCCCGCCTTATATCTCCAGGGTACCCTAAAACAAGAGCTCTTGTAAGGGCAAGAGCTCTTGGTCACGATCGCCCTCCGGAACTCAAACTCCACCTAGGCATGGAGGTTCTAAACGAACAATTGATAGACGTATTGTCGAAGGCTTTCACTGCCGGATTCAATTGAAGTTAGGTTATTTTCCGGTTGGTATTGTGGTTCGTGGGTCTTGTTCTATTGAAGCTGCTTGCAGCCTGTGGTTGGTATCTTCAGAGGTAGAATGACAAAAGGGAAGTCTGTTACGCACTGTGTTTGGTGACAGACTTCTCTCTGTGATAAACCTCTGAAAATGCCACCACAGATGCAGGCAAAACGTTAGGAACAAGATCCACCAGACCACGGCCACAACAGCCCGGAAAACCCAATTGATGTATAATTTTATTTACTTTTTAAAAAACGTTACTGTGGGGAAGTTGGTCCAATCCTCTGGAGAGGCAACAAACTGCCTTTCACCTGAGTTTTATCCTTTCCTTGTAGCTGGAGGTGGTGGGGCCCACAGCCGCTCACAACCACAACGAGACACTTCGGCCTGTAAAATGGTGCGAGAAACATGATGTGATTGCAGAGGCTGACCCAGCAATGCTACAGGGACCTGTGGTGGTGGTGAGACTGGGGGAAATCTGGGAAACAGGAGAGTATCGTCCATCCTATATATATAGCGTGTTTCCCCGAATATAAGACAGTGTCTTATACCCTTTGCTCCCAAAGATGCTTATGTCTTATTTCTTTCTTAGGAATGTGTCTTGTCACATCCTGCATCTGAGCTCCCAAAGGCACCTGGTGGGCCACTACGAGTAGCAGAGAGCTGGACTAGATGGACTTTGGTCTGATCCAGCTGGCTTGTTCTTATGTTCTTATGTTCTTACAGCTTTTTCAGTGTTCTGTCTGGTTACATGCTTCCAAACAAAAAACTTGGCTACGCCTTTACTTTCGGGGATCCCCATATTTCACACTTCAGCAAACCTACCATGTCTTATTTTTAGGGATGTCTTTATATCTGGGAAACAGGGTCACATAGCTTGTTATTATACATGTCTCCAGTCTAGGTCAATTGGGTTAATAGAGTGTAGACTGGAATTATATGGCATAAATGTTTCCTAAAATACATTGTATCTTATATTAATTTTGCTCCAAAAAGATGCATGAGGGCTTGTTTTCAGGGGATGTCTTAATTTTTTCCATGATTTTGCGCCCACAAGTGATCCGAGAAGGCTTGGGAAATCTGTAACTAAGGCTTATTTTTGGAGTAGGGCTTATATTTCAAGCATCCTCCAAAAATCTTGATAAATCATGCTAGGGCTTATTTTCGGTGCTGAGCAAGAGGGGAAGGTACACACCAAGGTGAAAATGAAGAAAAATTGTACCAACAGGCTACAATAATGACTTCAAAAAAATTAGTTCTCCCACTGAGGGACATTTCGAGAGGCATAAGAACAAACCAATTGCAGAGCGTTGTCCTCCCTGATTGTAACCATTATTATACTTTGAAAAACCCTGACCTGCCTTTAACAGCCGTGAAGTTTAACGAGGCCAGTTGGTTTAATTATCTAGAATCTGGCTAGCTGTTCTATTTACATTGAGATTACACTGCCGTGCCGTTCTAACTTATGTTTATATATATTACTCCAATGGGAGAATGTAAACAATTTTTTCCAAAACATTTGGTTACTGTTTGTAAAATTATAAAATTACTTTGGTTACTTAAAAGCAAATTGCTACTCCAGTGGGAGAACTAATTTTTTTGGAAGTCATTATTGTAGCCTGTTGGTACAAGTTTTCTTCATTTAGGGCTTATTTTCGGGGCAGGACTTATTTGGGGGGAAACAGGGTATGAATAAATGTCCTCCCAAATGTCCTCTTGTTCAGGTCTCGCTGACTCAGGGTCATGGCTTCCATCTCTTCGTGGTTCTTCCTCCTGCCTTCAACTTTTCCTAGTATTATTGTCTTTTCCAGTGACTCTTCTCTTCTCATAATGTGACCAAAGTACAATAGCTTCAGTTTAGTCGTTTTAGCTTCTAGGGAGAGTTTAGGCTTGACTTGATCTAGAACTCAGTGATCTGTCTTTTCATCCGTTCTTGGTACCCATAATACTCTCCTCCAACACCACATGGCAAAGGAATCTACTTTCTTCCTGCCAGCTTTCTACACTGTCCAACTTTCACACCCATACATAGCAACGGGGAATGCTACGGCATGAATTATGTCGATCGTGGTCAGCAGGAACATATCCCTGTACAAGTCTTCTCGTAATCCTGTTTTGGCAAAGTATACTGAAGACAAAACATTTATTATTACTTTATGAAAATATGCATATCCCATTAGGGCCTGCAAGGGGACTGATGGAACAAGAATAAAATGGAGCGCAGCCCCCCCCATAAGTTTTTTTAAAATCCATCTAGTGAACTTAAATTGAAATGTAATCGATTGAAATCTGATCTCCCTGCAGAACTGTAGCAGTTGGGCTTGTGCTGCCATCCTCTGCCAGGTGGGGGCGCTGGAGAGAGGGCAAGGCGCTTCGGTCACGATCCATGCCGTGCTGGGGCCACAGAGTTTCCAGGAGGTAAGCATGGGGGGCGGGGGGAGGGACTCACCTGCTTCCCTCCTTTGCTACACCACACCCTGCTCTGCTCAGGCTCCACCTCCAAAATCTCTAGGTCTTTCGCAGATCCTTTCTAGGTTCACCTGCTTCTCTGATAGCCGATGGATCTTACTGCCTGCCAGCATGGCCAATTGGCCATGCTGGCAGGGGCTGGTGGGATTTGTAGTCCATGAACATCTGGAGAGCCGCAGGTTGCAGACCCCTGCTCTAGGTCTATCCCATCCTGAAACTGGTAGCCCTACCTGGTGAGCAGTCGTCCAGTAATCTCTCCTGCTGTCCATTTCCCCCTCCTGCCTTTTCTGCTCTTCCTTGTGTTCGGCCAACAACAATCTGCTGGCGGTCCCTGGCCCCAAAGATGTCCAGCTGTCTCCACCAGGATGAGGGCATTCTTGGTCTGGGTCCCAGCCTGTTGGGATACTCTGTCCACTGAGACCAGGGACCTGTGGGGTCTGATCACAGAATCTTAGAGTTGGAAGGGACCCCAAAGGCCATCAAGTCCAACCCCCCTGCCGTGCAGGAAGACACAATCAAAGCGCCCATCCAGCCTCTGTTGAAAAATTTCCAAAGAAGGAGACTCAACCATGCTCTGAGGCAGCATATTCCACTGCTGGACAACCCTGACTGGAAGTTCTTCCTAAAATTTGGGGAACTTCTGGAAGTTCTTCCTAAAATTTGGGGCCAGGAATGAATTTTCCTCCAGTCCAGATTGGCCGGGGATCTTGAAGCTTTCTGCCCTCCTCTGGGCACAGAGTAGGGGTCAGTGCGGGAATGGGGGGAGGTAATTGGGAATGCCCGGAGTTGTGCAGAGGGTTGGACCAGATGACCTTGAAGGTCCTTTTCTACATTCCTCTGAGTTACGAGGCTGAACTGACATGTTCCTTCCCCTCTATATATACATAAGAACATAAGAACGAGCCTGCTGGATCAGACCAGAGTCCATCTAGTCCAGCCCTCTGCTACTCGCAGTGGCCCACCAGGTGCCTTTGGGAGCTCATGTGCGGGAGGTGAAAGCAATGGCCTTCTGCGGCTGCTGCTGCTCCCGAGCACCTGGCCTGCTCAGGCATTTGCAACCTCAGATTATACCCTAATCATGAGACTCGTGTGATGTTTGTCCCTCCTCCTCTCACAGCGCCCACTGGAGCACTTCCTCATCCAGTCGCAGGCCTGGTTCCGCACTTTGGGAATGCCCTACAAGATACAGCAGGAAGTTCTACCCAACGGGACCTCCCTGGTATGTCTGGAAATCCACACTGCTGCCATGAATTTTTCTACAGATTCCCAAAGCGTTGGAATGCTTATGTTTTTTTTTTAAAAAAACCACTTTAAATTTATTTAAAACATTTCTATGCAGCTTCCCCACCTAAATAGGGTCCCTGGCAGCCCCACCCAACAGGTCAGTCGGCTGGCCAGGTGCCAAGCTGCCCTGCCCTGCCCCTCCCATCGAGGCTTCCCAGCAGCACAGGCAGGATTGAAAAGCACCCACTGGTGCTGAGAACCCTAACCCCGCTGGACCTAATAGCCGGTGGCGCAAGCCAAAGCCCCCGATGACCGGCGTAATGGGGCTAATGGCCGGGAGGAAGATGACTAACGTTGGCTCCTCTCCAGCCTGCCCCCCATGCCAGCAGTGGGGGAGGGGCGTGGGGCGCTGACGTGGCTTCCAGCACCACATCCCAGCGTGGCGGGGGGGAGGGTGATGGCAGCTGCAAGCCAGCGGAACGCCCCTCTGCCAGGACAAGTGTCCCAGGGAGGGCAAATGCACCGGTGACACACTGTTTGCACAAGTGGATTCGCCCAGAGGTGGGATCCAACCAGTTCTAATCTAATCTGGAGGAACCGGGTTTGATTCCCCGCTCTGCCGCCTGAGCTGTGGAGGCTTATCTGGGGAATTCAGATTGGCCTGTGCACTCCCACACACACCAGCTGGATGACCTTGGGCTAGTCACAGTTCTTCTGAGCTCTCTCTTCTGAGCATTCTCTCTCCTACCTCACAGGGTGTTTGTTGTGGGGGGGGGGAGGGCAAGGAGATTGTCAGCCCCTTTGAGTCTCCTGCAGGAGAGAAAGGGGGGGGTATAAATCCAAACTCTTCCAAACTCTTCTTCTCACCACTTCTCTAGAAGTGGTTACTAATTTTTTCTGAGTGCCGAGAAGGGGTTACTGAAGCAGCCTCCCTGCCCAATAGGGACTGGAGGGGCGTGTGTGCGGCGCCGCCACTGTTTGAACCCCACCACCATCGGAACCTGTTGTTAAAATTTTTTGGATCCCACCACTGGATTTGCCCCCACTTTTGAATGGGTCCGTGAGACGACGAGCATTTAAATATTAAAGCGGCATTTAAAATAAAACATATATTAACCAATTCAATAAAAACATGTAAACACACATAACACCACAGCCAGGGAGGACAGCCAATAATAGTGCTTGGGGGCATGCCGAAACAGACAAACAGCAAAGACTTCACTTGCTGATGACGGAAGAACGCAATAGAGCCGTGGTGGTGAACCTTTGGCACTCCAGATGTTATGGACTACAATTCCCATCAGCCCCTGCCAGCGTGGCCAATTGTAGTCCATGACATCTGGAGTGCCAAAGGTTCGCCACCACTGCAATAGAGGGATTCCGCAGAATAATTTTTGGCACCATAAAGTTTACAAAGTTTTGGCACCACAAAGTTACAAAGTTTTGGCACCACAACCAAAAAAGGCCCTCTTCCGGATTGTCATCTTCTAGTCTCAAATAGCGCAAGGGGGGTGGGGGGTGGGGTGGCCAAAGCAGAGTCTCCCAAAATGACCAAAGTAAATGTGTGGGTTCATATGGGAGAAAGCAGGCCTTAAGTTAGGCTGCCCCCCACCCCCACCCCCACCCCCACCCCGCTGTATAGGGCTTTTATAGTCAATACCAGAACCTTGAATTTGGCCCCAAAGCTAATGAAATTGGGGGGGAGGGGGCCTATTTTAACTTTGAAATGCCAACTTGATTGACACCTACATCATGGCTCTTTCCAATGGCCTTAAATTAATGTAATCCTTTTTTTTCCAGCATACCTCATTCTACCAGCAGCCATAAGGGGGAATGTGGCCGGGGTGGGGAGCGAAGGGAGAGAAAGGGTTAATACTTGCGCATGGGCCTGTTGGTTTGACAGGCTGCCTCCCCTGGGTGGCTTTCATTGATTGATGGCTGTTCCTGTCCTCTCCTTGTTTACCTGGGTGGCCGTGCGAATGCTGAAATAGGGCATGAATTTGAATCAAGAATCCCTCCCAACCAAGCCCCGTGTTCCAGCAGAGTCTACCTTCCACAGCCACCATTTTTTCAGGGGACCTGCTCGTTGTAGTTCAGGAGATCAGCTGTAATCTCCTGCCTCCACCTGGAGATTGGCATCCTTAGGGCCGGAAACAGCACTCTGACCCAGCAAAGACATTCACTGGCAAGACATCATGTGCTTGGGGGGGGGGGGGGCATGGCTCTCACCGGCCTGTTGTGGCTTTGATCTGTTGTGGGGAGAGGCAGGAAGCAAACAGAGGTGGTGGAGGTATTCTAAAAAGATAATTGGGCTGTTCCAAATTCTCATTTTATATGCTTGTAAACTCCTTTTCCTGGGGGTGGGGTGGGGGGGGGGTCCTGTTCTGTATGGGTTTCCCCCCCTCTAGTGGTCATTTTGATATTACACAGGTTTCTGTCCAGCAAAACTTCCTGCTGGTTTAAACCAGGCATTTGGCCAGCTGGAGTAACATCGATATCGCGCTATATGGTAAACATCTGGTCTCCCGTGGGCACAAGAAAGGGGGAGGGGTGGGAGTTTGAAGCCACCTGCCATTATATACGGTTCTTTTAATTATGGGTAGTAATTGTTTTAATTGATTGTAATGTTATGAATGATGTTGGACACCGCCCTGAGCCCTTCAGGGGAGGGCGGTATATAAATTCGAATTAATAATAATAATAATAATAATAATAATAATAATAATAATAATAATAATAATAATAATAATAATAATAATAAACTATTTTTAATTGATACAAAAACAGTAATACACAGCAAACAAGATCAATTTGCTGGATTTTGTATTATATCACACGTCGGACACTTCCCAAGCGTGTAGGACTGTGTGATGTATCAACGAATAATGTGTGCATTATTGTTATTGTTGTTGTTGTTGTTATTGTTGTTATTATTATGGTAGATTTCACAGCTGCCAGATCTTTAGCTGGTTGTTGGCCTTCATTACAATTCGAGCCTCACCCAGAGGCCTAGGAAGTTGTAGTGTATCGGCGTAGTATTCGTGCGGATCCCAGCAGGGCTGCCTTCTGAATTTGACAGATGTTAATTTTGTCAATTCGAAGATGTCTTGTGGTCAGGATCACTTTGAGGGGGGTCAGTTCGTGAGCAGTCTCTCAAACTTGCCCCCACTCCCAGGCAGAGACGTTGGTGGAGAGGCTGAATCCTGCTGCAGAGAGGAACATCCCCGTCTGGTGGATCGTGGCAGCGGTCTTGGCTGGCCTTTTCCTTCTTGCTGCCTTCATTATTCTGTTTTGGAAGGTGAGTGACTTGGGCTGGCCCAGAGGTCTGCAACCTGTGGCTCTCCAGATGTTCGTGGACTACAAATCCCATCAGCCCCTGCCAGCATGGCCAATTGGCTGATGGGATTTGTAGTCCATGAACATCTGGAGAGCCACAGGTTGCAGACCCCTTGGCTGGCCCAGCCCAAGGACCCAAAGAAAGGACAGCATTAATCCACACAGGCGTTCCTAAGACAGAAAGCACACACCTGTGGGAATTTAAAATTAAAATATTGTGGAAATTTGGACAGGCTTTTAGAATTTTGATTTAAAATTACATTTTAAGTCTTCAGATTTCATCTTTGATTTTTGAAGGACAAAACTAAAAATGTCCTCTTGATACCCTTCCAGGTAACAGTATTAGATATGAACTCTCCAAAATCAGTATTTCATACCGTGTTTTTCTGGGTTTTTTTAAAAATACAAATATGGTAAAACCTACAATTTAAAAAAACCATTAGGCTAAAAAATGCATGTGTGTGTGTATTGGAATTCAGTTTAGCTTTTTTTGGTGTGTGTTGCCAACTCACAGCTGAGTTATGGCGACCCCTGGTGGGATTTTCAAGAAAGGAGACATTTGGAGGTGGTTTGCCATTGCCGGCCTCCGCATCACGCCCCTGGTATTTCTTGGAGGCCTCCCATCCAAATACTTGCCAGGGCTGAGGGTGAGAGAGTGTGTCTGGTCCAAGGTCCGCCAGCAAGTTTCAAACCTCCAACATCTTAACTCCTACACCCATGGTGGTGAACCTATGGCACTCCAGATGTTCATAGACTACAATTCCCATCAGCCCCTGCCAGCATGGCCAATTGGCCATGCTGGCAAGGGCTGATGAGAATTGTCGTCCATGAACATCTGGAGTGCCATAGGTTCACCACCACATTCCTACAGCATGCTGGCTCTCCCAGATCAGTTGTTGTGCCTAAACCTCCGCCCCATCTATTCCAGCTCTAGTTTTGGCAATGTATGGACAGCCAGATGTGCTGGGCGCATTTGAATGGAGGATGTTTTCTAACACATCTGTGGCAGCTTAAATCCATATGCAGCTGCTGCAATAGTTTGCATGGGTATATCTTTCACTTGCTTGTTGGTTTCTGCTGGCTTGACAGATTATGTTTTTCACCACCACCATTTTATCCTTCCTTCCTCCCTCTTTCCCTTCCCAGACTGGTTTTTTCAAAAGAACACGCCCTCCCACAGAGGACGAGGAGTTGCTGGCAAATGACCCCCAAACATAATCTGTGGTCCCGTCATTCTGTACATCCAGGATCGCCTTACGTCGGATCTCATTCCCTCTTGGATCCCTCCTATGTCGGTGCCAGGGAGATGCCGGCCCAGCCCTGCAGTTGCCTTTCTCCTGTTGCTCCTGGGCCCGCCCTCTTCGTTGGGTCCCTTTCTCTTCATGCCACCCATCAGCACCAGCTGCGTCCAGGACTTGGGGAGGGAGAAGGTTATAATTCCACTGTGCACCCTGAGGACAGGAGGAACGACTTCTTTCTTCCCCCATCCATCCTAAAAGGCCAGCCATGACTGGGAGGTGTTTGACTCCTGTAAAGTGCTCCCAGCCAGCCTTTCACCAAGCAGAAAAAATGGGGGCTGATGGGAATTGTAGTTCATAACATCTGGAGTGCCAAAGGTTCGCCACCACAGGACTATCGGAAATGGAGTCTGCAAAATCATGCCATTTCTATTAGATGCCTGTGAAAATAATCTCACGCCACCACTGAAATCACCAGCAGTCGAGTCAAAGAAAGTATAATGCGTTTGTTGGATTGTCGATTCCATCGCAGCTTACGCTTTTCCAGTCTTTGGTTTGTTTCATTTGTCGTCTTCCGATCGGCACGTGCTGCTTTGAACTTCACAAAGACAGATTATAGCATTTTAAATAAATACAGCAAAACTGTTTCCAAATGACCTCTTCAGTAGAAGTCCTCTCCTGCAGGCCATTTGTGCAACAAACAATGTGTATTCATTCCTCATCCATCTCCAAATGGTTCCCCACCTATCAGGATTTCCTCCAGTATTCAAGGATGAGTCTTCCTCCCACAGTTAGATATTTCTGGCTTTGAATGTTCTCCAGTAAGCCCGAGTTCAATGGTGTCTCCACCAACCATCCCCGTGTACCTTTAGCTCTGTCTGACCAAGGGATGTTAGATCATTTTGGAGTCACTTCCAAGCTAGGACTCGGGGGTGGAAAAACAGGCTGGTTATACACACAGTGGGTCTGCTGTGGAGGATACTGAAACCATCTTAAATGGTGGTAACTTAAGAACATAAGAACAAGCCAGCTGGATCAGACCAGAGTCCATCTAGTCCAACTCTCTGCTACTCGCAGTGGCCCACCAGGTGCCTTTGGGAGCTCACCTGCACGATGTGAAAGCAATGGCCTTCTGCTGCTGCTGTTGCTCCCGAGCACCTGGACTGTTAAGGCCTTTGCAATCTCAGATCAAAGAGGATCAAGATTGGTAGTCATAAATCGACTTCTCCATAAATCTGTCCAAGCCCCTTTTAAAGCTATCCAGGTTAGTGGCCATCACCACCATCTTGTTGGTGGTTCCTTGTTGAAGGGGGCATCTCACCTTGATGGTGAAGCATTTTTCTATTTCATAAGCAGAAGTTGCCATTTGCTCTTGAAATAAACCACTAGTTTGGCTGTTCAGTTTATTCTGAAATATGAAGTATTCTCTACCATTGGAAGCCAAAACTGCTTGCAAATGTTCGGCTCAAGGCCCCATCGGTGTTGTGCAAGGTACATACTTTTGTTTTTTATTTACTCTTATTTAAATTTGCATTCCACTACGTTTCTCACTTGGACTTGTGGCAGATTGCACAGAGTGAGCCAATACAGTGGGCAGGATGGGACATTCAGTAGGGTTGTAGAACCAACCAGAAGTTTAAAAAACAGAACGGAAGTAAATCACAAGTATGGATGTGACTTCTGTTTTCTTGCTGTCAAGTCTCATCGGACTGACGGTGACCCCTAGCTCTCAAGGCAAGGAACGTTCAGAGGTGGTTTGCCACTGCCTGTCTCCACCTCATGACCTTGGTATTTTTGGAGATCTCTCATGCAAACAGCCACGGAGGCAAGACAGCCAGAGAACCAGCCCTGCCTGCAGTTGCAAAGAAGGAGGAGCAACTATAAAGGGAGAGCCAGGGCAGGGGTCTGCAACCTACAGCTCTCCAATTGGCAGTGGCGTGTCTACCTAGGGACAAGGGGTAACCCTTGTCCCCGGGCGCCACTCTTCTGGTCACGTGGGGGGTGCAAAATCAGCCCCCCACGTGTCCTGCTGCCTCGTCGTTTTTGTGTGCCTCAACCCCGGACTTCCTACTGCCTCCAAGCGCCCTCAACCCCCCTGGACTCCCCCCTCCCTTCCTCCCCCCCCTCCGGCTGGGGTCCCAGCTGGCAGCCTGCAGTCTCTTCTGACCTCCCCTCCGGGCCTGGAGGGGAGGTCAAAAGAGATTGCAGGCTGCCGGCTGGGAGTCCAGCTGGCGGTGGGCACCCTAGACCTTGCCCATGTCCATGGTGACATGGGTGGGGTCGAGGGCAGTGCGGAGGTGGAGCCTGGGGGCATCAGGGGCAGAGCTGGGGTGGTGAGGGGGCAGAGCCTGGGGGAGCATCCTGGAGACAATTTGTCTCCGGGCGCCATTTACCCCCAGTACGCCTTTGCCAATCGGCCATGCTGGCAGTGGCTGATGGGGATTGTAGTCCATGAACATCTGGAGAGCCACAGGTTGCAGACCCCTGCGCCAGGGGAAAGGACGGGGGGGGGGGAAATCTGGTGAGAAGGGATAAAAGGGGCAGCAGGGGCCTGGATGGCCTAAAACCCAGTAAGCGGTTGCCGGGCACTGGGACCGTGTCTTGCCCCTGGACTGTTCAAGAACAAGACTCTGCGTTCAGATGATTTCTTTATTATGAATCAGCATCAGGAATAAGCATTCAGTCGTCCAGGTCCACAACCAGAGCATGAGCAATAAATTGCCCTCCATGATACACTCCACATCACCTAACCCTACCCCTGACTACCAATTCCCAAAGAGGGAGGGGATGGGAGCCCACCAGGGTCCTGAGACAAGGCAGTCTGTCCTGGGGTGAGAGCGACCTACATTCCCCGCCACCGGCAGAACCACGACAGCAGGTGTCTCATGGGCTGAGAAGGCCAGGTTTGGAAAGCCAAAATACAAAGCGAGAAAGTACAACCAACCACCGTAAGTAAGAGGGAGGGGGAATAAGGAGAGAAAGGATCTCACGTCCCGGGTGGGAGACATGGCAGGAGCAACCCATAAAGGGGCTGTTCATGACATACTGCCCCCCTAACAATAATCTAGGGGACCCCAGGATGGTGAGGGTATTTGTGATGGAACTCAGATGCCAGGCAGGGGGCCTGAACATCAGAAGCATCAGCCCACTCATTCTCCGCCCACCCCCCCAAGAGAAGAGTTTTCAAGGGACCAAGCGCTACAGGTGGCCACAATACAAAGGTGAGTCCAAGATATGGGTAACTTCATGGTGGCGCTCCTGCTGATCCACACGTGGAGGAGGAGAAGGAGGAGGCACATCCACTTCTGGGGGCCACCGGTCTGCAGGAGGCTGGAATGAAACACCGGATGTACGCTGCCCAAAGTTTTAGGCAATTTCACCTCTCTAGTCAGCAGCTGGGAAGGGCTCACAGGGGTCTGCAACCTGCGGCTCTCCAGATGTTCATGGACCAAAGAGTTCATGAACACAGAGTCTTGTTCTTGAACGTCCAGGCCTGCAACCTGCGGCTCTGCAGATGTTCATGGAATACAAATCCCATCAGCCCCTGCCACCATGGCCAATTGGGGCTGATGGGAATTGTAGTCCATGAACATCTGGAGAGCCGCCGGTTGCAGACCCCAAAGGCACCTCAGGACCTCTGTGGGCAGTGTAGGCTTTTGGGGAAGGGGGGGGGGTTGACTGACAACATATGTGAAGCAGTAGCTGGTTGTACTGGACGCACGACAGGTGCTGCGAATTCCACTCTCCTGCTCCTCCAAAGTCACAGAAGGTCACATTGTGGCCAGATGTGGTGGGAGGGGTAGACCATGATGGTGCAAAGATGGGCCTGTGCAAAATGATATGGATCGCACAGACCAAGGAAGCCTTTTTCTGTGATCCCTGTTTGTCAACCACTGACTGGATCACTCAGAGCAGCGCGATGGCAGCAGGTTGGCGGGGAGCCCCTGGGACTTCCCTTTGTGCTGGGTGGCAATGCGCAGGTGTGGGGCGCATGGGGCAGGTTGTGGCTGCCGACAGCCCAGCAGCTGCTTGTGTGTGTGTGCGCGCGTGACCTCAAGAGTGAATTGTGTGATGGTGGTGTTTTACAAACCACAGATGAGACCTGGTGCCAGAGGTCTTGGGGGGGGGGGCACCCTGTTGGGTGAAAAGGGCAGGGGGGGGGGCTCCCAAGCAGGCTGGCTCTTGAAGGGGGCCGAGTTGAGGCCGGATGAACTGCGCCCCCTCCCATCCCGGCTCCTTCTAGCCCCCCCACCCTGGGGGGGGAGTGTTTCAGGCGCGCTGGGCAAAAGGGCCGTGGGGCAGAGCTGAGCGCCCCCCCCCCCCGCCTGCTGCCCCCATCCATCCAGGCCCACCTGAGGCTAGGGCGCGTCGGGCGCGCGCGTCCTGTTGCCAGGCGGAGATCGGCGGCGCGCAGCCTCGCCTCGCCTGGGCGCGCGGAGGTGCCGCCGGGAGCCTGCAGGTGGAGCCGCCGCCGCGTCTGCGGGGCCGCGCACCGGGCCGGCGGCGCTGCTGGCGAGCGGGCGGGCGGGCGGCTCCGTGGCCGGAGCGCTGGGGCGGATGGGCGGGCGCGCCATGGGCGGCTAGTGGCGGCGGCGGCGGCGGCGGCGGGAGGAAGAGGAGGAGGAGGAGGAGGAGGATGCCGCGGCGGCTGCTGGCGCTGGTGCTGCGGGGGGGGGCGCCGTCGGCGGCCCTGCGCCTGGCCCTGCTGCTGCCGCTGCTGCTGGGCCCGGGCTGGCAGGCGCACGGCAAGGCGCAGCCCGGGGAGCTCCGCAGCCCGCAGGGTGAGTGTGAGTGCGGGGGCCGGGGGGGGGGTCTTCCGTGATGACATCATCCCTCCCCCCTCCCGGAGTGCCCCCCGCCCCCCTCCACGGGGACAGGCTTCCCTCGGCCGCCCTCCCCCGACGGGGAGCCCCATTGTCTGCTTGGAGGGCGCGCCTTCTGGGCCCGGGCGGCTCCAGGAGTTGGGGGGGGGGGGCGCCCCGCGAGCCCCCTCCTCCTGCCTTGGCCCCCTGGCCTTGGGGCGAGCTGGGACCTCCCTCCGCCTTTCTCCCTTCCGCCCCCCTCCCCGCTCAGAGCCGAGCCGCCCCCTGGGCACGCCCGTCGGTTTTGCGCGCCGCCGGGGCCCGTTTCCCGGGCCAGGTTGCGCCCCCGACGGGGATGGAAGCTCAGATTCGGCCCCCCGTTCCCCCCCCCCCCACGCCAGCTTTGCAGATTTGCCCCCTCTCGCCTGCCTGGCTTGCCGCCGCCTGCCAGCCCCCCTGCTCACTCCCCCCCCCTTGCAGGGAGTTGCATTGGGGGTGGGGGTGGGGGTGGGGGTGGAGGCCCTGATCCATGACACCTCTGTTAGGAACTGTGCAGATGCGGTCCCTGCAGTGCCGGTCATAAGATCTCGCCAGTGGATCTCATGCTTTGAAAAAAAAAAGGTGATCAAAGAAGGCCCCTGAATCAGATCGGGAAATGATGCTGGGACTGACTCGGGTGGGTTGTTCAATCCGCCCACCCAGCAGTTTCCCCAGTCCAGATCTTTTTGACCCGAGGGGTGGGGGTGGGGAAGCACAGATCGGGGTCATTGTGCCCCCTCTTAGGGTGGGTGCGATTTAGTTCCGGAGGGAGGATGGAAACTCCTCTGGCTGGCCGGCCTGATCACTCCCTTCTCCTTTTGCTTTGGAAACAAAGGAAAGATGGCAGATCCCAGGGACGGATCTCCCAGGTCACCGGCAGCCTGACCCAAACTTCATCATCTGTCTCTTCCTGACGTTTCCCACCCATCCCTTACCCTGCTCCTTTTCCCTTACTGAGTGCCTTCCTCCCAAGACCGTTTCCACACTGACTTAATTCCCATCCTTGGCACCTTCTCGGCGCCACACACCTTCGTGGCACGGGCCCTGGAGGAGCATTGGCCCCCAACCTTCTTGGCGCAGGGACCCACAAGTCCCTGGTGACCCATTGATTTATTGACTGCCACGTTTGGACCTGAGGTTTTGGGCAACAATTGTTTTCACGTATTTGTCCCGCAACACATCTCAACGACTGGCTGCCGCTGCTGTTTTATGTTGGTCGCTTTCCGCTCGGGTTTTGCAACGGGTTTCTTTCTGCTTGACCAGTTGTGTGACGGTGGCTTCCCAGCCTTAGCTGGAGCCTCTGAACAAAGTGCGCCCTGTGGTTTGTTGTCCTGTTGCAGTACTAACAAAAGTTGACTTGGGATAAGATCCATCATATTTGTGGTTTGCACCCTTGAGGCAATGTAGACACCTTTTTTTGGCTAGTTTGGCACCCAAATCTTTGCCATCTTCAGAACCTGAACAAATGCTGACAGAAGCAGTTTCTTCCAGAGGAGTTTTGCATGTCAAATATATATCCGTTATCAGCTACCTGTTATACTGTGTTTTCCCAAAAATAAGACAGTGCCTTATATTAATTTTTGCTCCCAAAGATGCGCTATGTCTTATTTTCAGGGGATGTCTTATTTTTCTGTGTCTGTTCGTTGGGCATGCTTCCAAACAAAAACTTTGCTATGTCTTACTTTCAGGGGATGCCTTATATTGCGCACTTCAGCAAAACCTCGACTACGTCTTATTTTCCGGGGATGTCTTATTATTATTATTATTATTTATTATATTTATAAACCGCCCTCCCCCGAAGGGCTCGGGGAAACAGGATAGTACTAAAGATGTTACCCAAGCAGAGTTTGACACAGCAAAAGCAGTGTGTCGAACCTTGAGGGCTGTTTTTCTCTTTGGCTGTTAAAATTTTAATTTTAAACAGCACTAAGTATCAATTCATCTCTTACACACGCACGCACGCACGCACGCACGCACGCACGCACACACACAGCAGAATGCACAACCCTGTATATGTCCACTCAGAAGTAAGGCTCTGTCTTCAACAGGGCTTACTCTCAGGTAAGGGGCATAGGTCAGTAAATAGGATTGACTTCAGAGAAAACACACAGAAGTAGAGAGGGTGGAAGATTGGCCAATTCCTCACCTGGATATACAGTACCACAGGGCCTTCTTACTTCTGTAAAGTGGAGGCTGAAAAAGTAGTTGAGACTTACTGGGCTGCTGTGTGGTTTCCGGGCTGCATGGCCGTGTTCTAGGACAGTGGTGGCTAACCTATGGCATGGGTGCCAGAGGTGACACTCAGAGCCCTCTCTGTGGGCACATGCAAACAGAATCGTCCCCCGCCCCATACACATGTAGGCTGGCCTGGGTTGCTGGGCTCGATTATTAGCATTAAACCTAAGACCTAGTTTTGGAGAAGCAGTGTAGGTAACCCTGTTAAGCGCTGTTAAACCCCACTGATTTTCATGCGAAGAACTAAAGTGCGATCCTTTACCTGGGAGTAAGCTCAGTTGCTGGCAATGGGGCTTGCTTCTGAGTAAACCCTCCTAGGGCTGTGATTCACCCATTGGAAGAGTTGCACGGTTGCTTCAAAACAAAGCCACCAACTACCACCAAGCTTACTCCCAAGTAACGCATGCCTCTGAGCCACCCTTTTTTTCTAAACTAAAACCTCAGTCTTTGGGTTACATTGTAGTGTAGGCACTTTGCGATAAATAAGTTGGTTTTGGGTTGCAATTTGGGCACTCGGTCTCGAAAAGGTTCGCCATCACTATTCTAGGAGCATTCTCTCCTGACGTTTCGCCTGCATCTGTGGCTCGCAGCATCTTCAGAGGATCTGATGGTAGGATCTGATGCCAGCCACAGATGCAGGCGAAATGTCAGGAGAGAATGCTGCTAGAACACGGCCCTACAGCCCGGAAACCCCACAGCGCCCCAGTGATTCTGGCTGTGAAAGCCTTCAATAATAAGTTGAGATTTACTTGGCCTGCTTCCTATTTAACCGAATTTTCAGATTCCCAACTTGAAGCTCCTCTGTATTATTACGCTGTTTCAGAATTGAAGAGTCCCTCTCCCACCCCTGATATTCCACTGGACTTCCAGTGGCAGATTTCTCCTTTTGGGAAATGCATCTGTTCTGTTTTCTTCGGCTCATCACCATCTAGGATCCCTTTCAGACACATCCTGTCTCTTTCAGTGACTGCCGTAAGGAAAAGAATGAGGCAGGTGTGTTGCGCTGGTGAGATACAGGCGGGGGGTGGGGGTGGGGGTGGGCACATCAAGACGATCCTGATTGTATGAGAGGGAGGGGCAAGCAGCAGCATTCTGTCATCGTGTCACCAACCCCACCCAGTGAGATGGCAGCTGTCAGAAGCTAACAGTGCTAGTTGGTCGCTCATGAATCAACAGCGCAGACTTAGTTATCTTTTAAAATGAAATGGGGCATTAGTGTCACTCCTGACAACTGCTAAGTATGCGTCGCCTTCGTGGAGCAGCACCCAGCAGAACTCCAGAGTGCCCCCCCGCCCCGGGTCTGCATCGGCTATCCCTTTGCAGAAAACTGCAGGTGTAGATTTTGATAAACGGTGATCATCACGAGCCAAGGAGAGCTCCTCGGTCTTGATGTTTCTCTCCTGTAAACAAGCAAAGTATAATCACCTCCTTGCTGTTGGCGTGAGCCCCTCCCTACAGCAAGCGCACAAGTGCTCTCCTGTACACACACAGAGCCGCTCTGGGTTGCCAACCTCAAGTGGGGGCAGAATCAGTCTCCCGCTATTAGGATTGATTGATCTTCCGACAACAGAGATCAGAGTCCATTTGGAGAAGCTGACTGCTTTGGAGAGGGGGCCCGCCCCGATCGTGACATCATACCTGAGCCCTCCAGGGGAAGGCAGTATACAAGTATAATAAATAAATAAATAAATAAATACATACATACATACATACATACATACATACATACATACATACATACATACCCTGTTGAAGTCGCTTCCCACCCCAAACTGTGTCCCCTTTCCAGCCCCTACCCCACCCCCCCAGTCTCTGGCAGTTTCCCCACCCAGCTCTGGCAATTGCTGCAGTCCCAAAGTTTACCTTGTCTCTCCTCCAAGGAGGACCCCAGCAGAGTGGCTGTTCTGAGCTAGGCGAACCGGCATGGCTGCTCCAGTGGCGTAGTGGCGTAGGCGGTTAAGAGCTCGTGTATCTAATCTGGAGGAACCGGGTTTGATTCCCAGCTCTGCCGCCTGAGCTGTGGAGGCTTATCTGGGGAATTCAGATTAGCCTGTGCACTCCCACACACGCCAGCTGGGTGACCTTGGGCTAGTCACAGCTTCTTGGAGCTCTCTCAGCCCCGCCCACCTCACAGGGTGTTTGTTGTGAGGGGGGAAGGGCAAGGAGATTGTAAGCCCCTTTGAGTCTCCTGCAGGAGAGAAAGGGGGGATATAAATCCAAACTCTTCTTCTTCCTTCCCTGGCCTGCCAGCACAAGGGCCGCTTCAGCCTGGCTCGCGACAGACGGCTGGCTGACTGGTTTGCTAGGCCCTACCTCACCCACCCCGGAGATGAGGAGAGGCTGCAGCGTTTGGGACTCTTTAGTTTGGAGAGGAGACGTCTGAGGGGGGATATGATTGAAGTCTACAAAATTATGCATGGGGTAGAAAATGTTGACAGAGAGAAATTTTTCTCTCTTTCTCACAATACTAGAACCAGGGGGCATCCATTGAAAATGCTGGGGGGAAGAATTAGGACTAATAAAAGAAGGAAACACTTCTTCACGCAATGTGTGATCGGTGTTTGGAATATTCTGCCACAGGAGGTGGTGATGGCCTCTCACCTGGATAGTTTTAAAAGGGGCTTGGACAGATTGATGGAGAAGTCGATCTATGGCTACCCATCTTGATCCTCCTTGATCTGAGATTGCAAATGCCTTAGCAGACCAGGTGCTCGGGAGCAGCAGCAGCAGCAGAAGGCCATTGCTTTCACCTCCTGCCTGTGAGCTCCCAAAGGCACCTGGTGGGCCACTGCGAGTAGCAGAGAGCTGGACTAGATGGACTCTGGTCTGATCCAGCTGGCTCTTTCTGATGTATTATGTTCTTAGATTCAGCATGGGTTGGGCTGGGCATCCAGGCAAGGTGGGGGAGGGCGTGGCTGCCAAAGGCTTACTAGGACCTGCAAACCAATTTCACAGGCTTTGCTACCTGCTTGTGGGTTGCGACCCACAGGTTTGGTAACCTAACGTCTCCCTCCTGAGGTGGCCGATGGCAGCCAGGGTGGGGGTGTGTGGGTGTGCCAGCCAATCCCTGCGTGCTTCTGACAATAGATCTTCCTCCCGGTTGAATTTTTCACGGATCCTTGGTGTTTCTCTTCCGGGGTCTGTGTGGCAGAACACAGACCGTGAGCCTCTTTCTCCTGCGCAGCTGCCGAGTGACGGGTGGGAATTCTTGGGGCAGATTGTGGCAGGAGAGAGTTTGAAGCAGCAGCAGCAGCAGCCCTCCCTGCCTGTCACCCAAAGGATGTCACTTCCTTTTGCTTCCCTGAAGGCCTGGGCAGACTCTGATGCTTCTAGACACTTGTGTGCCTCCTCTGAAATGATCACTCTGGTGTCAGCCTTCCTCGCTCGGTTGTGCAGGGTGTGTGTGTGTGCGCGTTTTTGCCGCTCTTTGCTTCTGTGAACCTTTGCATCAGCAGGTAGAAAATGGGAATTGACTTGGCACAGAGAGCCAGAGGCTCTTTTGCACAACTACATTTTTGGAAAACCTGCCTGTCCGTTGTGCTTACGGCTCACAGTAGCCATTCTGACGAGAGACGCTGTATTAAAGACCTCTTTGGTGGGACCATCTGGTCCATAAGGTGGGTGTTGGATCGCAGCAGGCCTCTTTGCAAGGAAGGAGCCTTCCTGACCAAGCGTGGCACCAGCTGTGGATGGCGGTGTCTTCTGGATGTTTGGGAGGTCATTTTCCTGTTAATATTTTAATCCCTGGCCTGTTATATAATTGCTTCTTTGGCACTTACGACGTTTTACTTGCTGAGGGTTTGACTTGGAGGCTCCTTCCACCGAGATGCAGCACCCCGTGGCCAACTTCCATGATGGCCCAAATTTATTTGCTAAGGCAGTAACCCTAGCAATGCTGGTGTTGTGTTGTCCCTTCATCTTTTCGTTTTCTGCAGACTGTTACATAGCTCCTAGCTTCAGATGAAATGTCATTTCAAAGGGTTGTGTTTCTGTATCGCCCCCTGGGCCTCTGAGATTGTCCCTTCTGACCTCTGGTCTGGGACCTTTGCCACCCACCTTGAAGAAGAAGAAGAGGAGGAGGAGGAGGAGGAGGAGGAGGAGGAGGAGGAGGAGGAGGAGGAGTTTGGATTTATATCCCCCCTTTCTCTCCTGCAGGAGACTCAAAGGGGCTGACAATCTCCTTGCCCTTCCCCCCTCACAACAAACACCCTGTGAGGTAGGTGGGGCTGAGAGAGCTCCAAGAAGCTGTGACTAGCCCAAGGTCACCCAGCTGGCGTGTGTGGGAGTGCACAGGCTAATCTGAATCCCCCAGAGAAGCCTCCACAGCTCAGGCGGCAGAGCTGGGAATCAAACCCGGTTCCTCCAGATTAGATACACGAGCTCTTAACCTCCTACGCCACTGCTGTTCCTTGGAAGTCTTGGGCCCTACACGAGTGGACTTGGTGACGGTGGACTTGGTGTGTGTCCCTTTTCATCACTGTCCACCTGAGCGTCATTGCAGGAGCTCGGTTCTTCCCACAGGCTGAGATGCGCTTTGGAGAAACGGTGCGGGCCCAACTGCCGATTCTCTGCCTGGAAAACAAGGAGTCGTCGGGATCCGTCTCTGACCATTACTGGTGGGAACTGCAGAACTGGGAATTAGGAGTACTTGTAAATAGTCAGTTTGCAACAGTTTGAATTGGCTGCAGGATTTGGGCTTCCAAGATGAAGAACCACCTGAGAGCCACCCGGAGGGAGGTTCTTCCCAAGCTCATGGGGGTGGAAAAGGGGGTCTCAGGTCTCCTTCGTTCAGGCCGGAGCCGCTGCTTGGACCCCCAAGTGACAGATTCCACCTCAAGGAATGAGCCAAGTCAGGAGCAGAGGGATCGCCAATTCTGCTGGCCTCCCTTCTCTCTCCGTTTTTGTCCAGGTATTCCTTTGTGCTCCACACTTGAATCTGCTTTTTGTGCCAGGGCAGTGTTGGAATAATAATTGTGTGTGTGTGTGTGCGTGCGTGTGTTTGCATTCTGGAAAAATGTGCGTTTCCTCTCCCGGTGTGACTACAGCCTTTGTGACAAACTGGGGGAGGGCTGCTGCGTCAGCCTGTTCCTCACTGAACATGAGTCTGTTCTCCTTGGGTTTTCCTTTGAGTTGGCCACTTTCCAGGGAGGGGTCAGTTTGTGTGAGGTGCCCGGGCAGTGGTCCAGCCCAGGCCCGGGGGCTTGCTTAGCTACGTCCAGCGGTTTCAGACCATACTCTGACTTCTCCGTGGCGCTTTTTGAACAGCGTGATTCATGACGTGTCTTTTTCGCCTTTGCCTAGAGCTGGACCCCAGAGGGTGTCCAAATGTCCCCCTGATCTGTTTAGAGAGATCCTGTCTCTGGGATTTCTCACATTCCTCTGTGATTACAGGCAGGGGTGGAGATTTGGAGCTGGTTGATTCAGTACTGGTGTGGATGGTGGATCTCTTCTTCCCAACAAAGAGTTTTCTAGTGTTGGATTGGAGTGCCTTCTTTTAGGGTGCGGGTGTATATTGACGACACTGATCGTGTGTCTGTTAATCCAATCAGTTATGATGTGTTGAACTTCTACATCGCCAGTTTCGTTGCCCCTCCTTAAGTGTAGTTACTATTAGGTGTATAGGCTATTAGGAAATGTTAGTGAATTAGTTAGGCTATTTAGTTAGGGACTGTAGTTTTCCCTATGTTAGTTGGAGTAGTGTAGGTACTAAGTAATTCAATAAAGTTATTCTTGTAGCAGTTATAGGGCAGTTTAGTTTCTCAGGGTAGTTTTTAGTTATTGGAAATGTATGTCTTGTATTGTTATTGGTTGTCTTGTTAAAGTAGCTTATTGGTTATGTACAGTTACGAAGTTTTATATTGTGGTATGTTGATGCGTTGATAACATTGTTGAGACGTATCAATATACTTCTATTGGTTGTTGTGTATTACTGCTGTGATGTTAAATTATTGATCCATTGTATGTATTGATTTATTTTTAAGATACTAGGTGTTGTATGGATTTAGCTGCATCTTTGTTAATGCTGCTGTCTGATTTTTGAAGTTATATAGCCTGTATTATCAAGTCACCATCTGGAATTAGCTTATTTAGTCATATGTATTTATTATTGTTATTATGTATTTCGTTATATTGTTGGAATGTATTGTTTACTGTGTTGTTAGCTGCTCTGAGCCCCTCGGGGACAGGGCGGGGTACAAATACAATTGAATTGGGGGAAAAATGATGTCAGAGGAATTGAGCTGTGAGCAGACATACAGCTGCTGTTTTCTCTATTCTTATTGAAAATATTTGCAAGCCTGCCTTTCTTCTGAGCACCTCAGTTGATAAGGACCTGAAGGGCCAGACCAGATATGGGAGCCCAGTGGTTAGAGCCCCACCATATTCTTGAAAACTAAGCGTGCCCTGATTGTGGAGTTCCCAGAGCACATCTGGTCTGGCCCAGACTTAGCTTCGCACAATTGGCTGCTGTTGGCCGGCTAAGAGCAGAGCTGCATATGCAGCAAACCAACTGATGGAAATCTTTTGCGCCCACTGGGACGTGGGAGGGAATATGAAGAGGGTTCGAAGCAGAGAGCGAGCAAACATTGAGCATTGTGAGGAACCCAAAATTAATGCCATCAGCCTTCCACCGATCCAGCCTGAAAGCGGCACACGCACAAACATTTCCGCAAAGGCAGACAGCTGAGAAAGGGTCGTACAACCCCCACAAACCCCAGACCCCAGAATTGTAGCGACGGGCGCTGATTTTGTACTGATCACGGCAGCGTTATTCCTGCCTTGGCTGTTGGTTTCTGTGGGCTTAGACTGGAGCAGGGGTCTGCAACCTGTGGCTCTCCAGATGTTCATGGCCAATTGGACATTTCGAGAGGCATAAGAACAAACCAATTGCAGAGCATTGTCCTCCCTGATTGTAACCATTATTGTATTTTGAAAAACCCTGACCTGCCTTTAACAGCCGTGAAGTTTAACGAGGCCAGTTGGTTAATTATCTAGAATCTGGCTAGCTGTTCTATTTACATTGAGATTACATTGATGTGACGTTCTAACTTATGTTTATATATATATTACTCCAATGGGAGAATGAAAACAATTTTTCCAAAACTTTTGGTTACTGTTTGTAAAATTGTAAATTTATTTTGGTTACTTAAAAGTAAATTGCTACTCCAGTGGGAGAACTAATTTTTTGAAGTCTTCATTGTAGCCTGTTGGTACAAGTTTTCTTCATTTTCACAATTGGCCATGCTGGCAGGGACTGATGGGATTTGCAGTCCATGAATATCTGGAGAGCCGCAGGTTGCAGACCCCTGGACTGGAGTAACTCCGCCCACCCTGAGCTCAATGGCCTTGGTGGGCCACCCCAGTCTTTTCACATCTTGGGGCGAAGTAGCGTTGGCCCAGGTGAGCCCTTGGACGGGAGACCACCCGTGATGTTCAGGGTTGCTGTGCAGAGGCAGGGAATGGCAAACCACCTCTGTTTATCTTCTGACTGGGAAACCAGAAATTGGTTGTGACTTGACGGCACTTCCCACCACTAACTCTGCACGGAATCGCACTGCTGGACTCCTCCACGATTTTTCACAGCTATGCTCAGAACGTTTACGAGCCTGCAAACATTATTGCCAGGCTGCGTAGCCTTTGTTTTACGTCATCAGTGAAATGAAAGGGAAAGCAGATCCTTTTGTAAAGGTTCCCAATCTAGTAATCTTTGGTTGTGTCTTGCTGCGTGGCAGCGGGTTGGACTGGACGGCCCTTGTGGTCTCTTCAAACTCTATGATTCTATGATTCTAGTCCAGGGGTCTGCAACCTGCGGCTCTCCAGATGTTCATGGACTACAAATCCCATCAGCCATGCTGGCAGGGGCTGATGGGATTTGTAGTCCATGATCATCTGGAGAGCCACAAGTTGCAAACCCCTGTTCTAGTCCCTTGGCTGAGGATACATATGTTCCATCCTTGTTTGTGCTGCTTGACCCTGTCTAAATTCTGCACCAAGGAAGCTACGTTTTTACAGCACGGTCAGATTAATCCATCTGGGATATCTTTGCTTGTTTTCTATAATTTTTTTGTACTTCTGCCAATTATGGGAAAGGACAAAGAGATCTGCAGGGCCCCGACTCCCCTGAATGCCGGCTTCCACGATTTCACAAATGATTGCACCTTTGTGTTCAAACCTCTTTTACGGACTGAAGACTTCAGAGAATGAAAGCTGAGATCCTCACAGTCAAATTCATATATTTGCCTGGTCGTTTGCAAAATAGATAGACCTCTGCTCGCGAGGGGTTCTGGAAAGTCGGCTGGAGGAAGTACTTGTTTGGTTTGTTTTCATACCAAGCGGATTGAAGTCCGCTTTGCTCTTTCCTCTCTTGTAATATCACAGATGATGTCATGGATTTCTTGTTCCACACCTCTCAAATTGCCGAGGAGTCGAGGACCTCTGCCTTGTTTTAATAACTCGGGTTTTGCAGCTTTGCTGAACTTCTGGTAACCCTTGGAAAGGAGACCTTGGGGAACGCATCAGCGTTCAGTAGCTCCTCAGATGGAATTGAGAAGAACGAGAAGAAAGTGCGATTCAGACAAAGAGAAGAAAGTGCGATTCAGACAAAGCCGTGGGGCTCAGGGTAGTGGTTTCTTACAGGGTGTTTGTTGTGAGGGGGGAAGGGCAAGGAGATTGTCAGCCCCTTTGAGTCTCCTGCAGGAGAGAAAGGGGGATATAAATCCAAACTCCTCCTCCTCCTCCTCCTCCTCCTCTTCTTCTTCTTCTTCTTCTTCTTCTTCGTTGTCGTCGTCGTCTTCGTCGTCTTCGTCTTCTTCTTCTTCTTAAACATTCTATCAGTTATAGCTATCGTTTCAGGAGGCAACTTTGCTCCCATCTGTCTCCGGAGTGTTAGGTTGCGAGCAAGTTTTGATGAGATCTCACTTGGCAGACAAGGAGGGTTGAACAGAAGGGTGGGGCTGTTGCAGTCTTTCTGTGTATACAATTATGATCACTTTACCATCATGTGTCTGAGATCCACTACCTCTTATCTAGCAAAGGAGGAGGTAGCTGGACCTTCTTGTAAGAAGACACACTGAGATCTGATTTTGCCTTGTCTGAGGGCTGGTTTGAGAAGGGGACATATATGGCCATACCTGCCGGGCTTGTTTAAGCAAAATATCATTCCTCCTCAAGGTCACTCAGGGTCAGACTCCCAGAGTCTATCTGGCCTGTGTCCTGAAGCTTTCCAGATGTTCATGAACTACAATTGGCCATGCTAGCAGGGGCTGATGGGAATTGTAGTTCATGAACATCTGGAGAGCCGCAGGTTGCAGACCCCTGTGTGGAATGTATCCAACCAGCAGTGCATTGTTGGTGATTTTCTGGTTGTTTGATTTTCAGCCCAATTTTTTGTAGCTGGTAGCAAATTGAAAAGATGTGCAGGGAGTCTATTGGTTCTGTGAATTCAGTTGTGTGAGGCAAAAGTTCTACTGGTCAGCTATACAGCCTGCCTTCATTCCTGGGCAAATGGGGAGAGACAGAGGGCAGAAAAGGCTTTTCCTAAAAGTTCTGTGTAGTCCACCAACCTCTGACTATTCCTCATTTCCCCTCCAGCCTGTGGATGTGTGTGTGTGTGTGTGTGTGTGATCAGAACATGTGTGTGGGGGGTGGGGTGGGGGGGTGAGTATCCTCCTGCCCACCCACAGGGGGGCTTCTGGCTCAGGGAGTGGGCTTTACGCCCGTTTTGCTCACTCCCAGTATTCCTCATGTCTAGGGAGTGGATGAACATCTGGCCAGCATCTGGATCCAACAACATTCCTTAGCTGCCTGCAAGAATCCTTGCGCTGAGTAGTTTGTAAGTGTGCCTGCTGGGAGGGACTCTTGAGTTTGCTCCTGTTCTTTCAGCCACATGGTCCGTGGTGCGTGACATCTTCCTTGGCTGTCTAGGAGTAGTAGATAGTAGGTTGTCTAGTAGTAGTATAAAAATTCACGACACTTTTCTTGGCTGTCTAGAAACAGTGGTAGCGTTGCAGGACCTCCAACAGCCGCTGTTCCCTCCCAAGGACCTGTCTGTGGGGGTGCAGAGGCCCCCGCTGTTGTTCAGTGTCGAATTTTGCACAGTTGCTTGGCATGTTCTGATCACACACTCACACACACACCCCACACACTCCTCTCTGAGGCAGCTGTGGGCCAAACTGTGCTCTACTGGAGGGTTTTATGACCTGAGCTCCCAAAATGTGTGTATGTGGCGTTTAGCTTTTAGAGGCAGCTGCTGGGGCCTGGTTTGGATCAGGGTCAGTCCTCCAGCTAAGCAACCCAAGTGGCTGCTCGAGGAGGCAGCACAGCAAGCAGGCCGCCAGCACTCCCCAGGGGCTCAGCTCGCTTTCAGCCCCCCCCCCCCCCAGTGGCTTTCCCCCTCAAAACTTCCTCTGCTCCCAACTCCTGAGAAAAGGTGGGCACTTTTCCAAGACCTTTTCCTTTGGAGTTCTTGGTGGGAAAATCACACCCGAAGCAGGGGGACGAGAGCGTAGGAGTGTGACCGTGGTAAGAGTTTGTAGGTGCTGAGATAGCCCAGCTCACCACTTTTTTGTTCCTGTTCCAACTGGAGAGAGTCTGTCTTGCTCCTCGAAGCCTTGAATTGGGGACAGTGGCTAGAACAGTGTTTCCCAACCTTTTCAACATCGTGGTACCCTCAACCTCACTCTTCATATCTCAGGGTACCCTTGAGGTTCGTTTGATTTTTTTTTTTTCATTTTTAAAGGTTTTTCCCATTTTTGGCCTGTAGGTGGGGGGAGTGGCAGGGGAAGCCGCGTTAACAGCCGCGTTGTTTGTTTGCCGAAATTCGGCATGGATTGGGGGGATTTAAAGGGAGAGCTCCCTTAAATCTACCCCCCCCCCATCCACGCCGAATTTAGGCAAATAAAACAATGCTGTTTTTCAGTGTTGTTTAAAGGGAGCCCATGAGGCTTCCACCCCCCCCTTTCAAAATCCATTTGATTCCGGTGTGGGAGGGGCAGGCGGTAGCATTGTCATGGTACCCCTGGGACGTGCTCATGGCACCCCAGGGTACCATGGAACTCTGGTTGGGAATCACTGAGCTAGAAGGATCCTCCACTCCTGTGAGAAGGGCTGTGCCCTTAATTCCAGACGAGGTCATGCATCATGTGCCCTATATGCTCAGTCGTGGAAGATGGTCCTCTGCTGTTCCTCAGAGGGGTGTCCATCATTGTTTTAGCACGTGTTTTGTGGGGCTAAGCAGGCCTTAGGCCCAGAGGTGGGATCCAGCAGGTTCTCACCAGTTCCCCTGCACTAAGTCATTTAAATGTGTCGAAAGTGGGTTACTCATTGGCCTGTTCCACTTTTTCCGTTAGCCCCACAGGTCCAAAAATCATAAAGTCCTGTTGTTTCCTATGTGACTGGTTAGCGAAGGTAGAAAACGGGATAATTCTCCCTGTTGGGAGTTGTTTTAGAAATATGGTAAAGTTCCTTGTTTAAGGAAAGTATCCTTCTTTTGATTTCTAGAAACAAAATTAAGTATTTGAAAGTATTAAGTATTTGACAGGCAGTCAATGAGAGGAGAAGTAGTTGTTTCTGTTGGCAGTAGACGATAGAATCAGCAGTGGCGTAGGAGGTTAAGAGCTCGTGTATCTAATGTGGAGGAACCGGGTTTGATTCCCAGCAATGCCACCTGAGCTGTGGAGGCTTATCTGGGGAATTCAGATAAGCCTGTACACTCCCACACACGCAGCTGGGTGACCTTGGGCTAGTCACAGCTTCTCGGAGCTCTCTCAGCCCCACCTACCTCACAGGGTGTTTGTTGTGAGGGGGGAAGGGCAAGGAGATTGTCAGCCCCTTTGAGTCTCCTGCAGGAGAGAAAGGGGGGATATAAATCCAAACTCCTCCTCCTCCTCCTCCTATAATGAGTTTAAATTATGGACAGAAAGATACCAGCTGGAAATTGAAGAACTTCTTTTTGCCAGTGTTAGCTTTTTACAGGTGAAAACAGAGAAATTATTAATGCTCCAGCCCCCTGAATGCCCGGCCACGCCCCGGTCATTGTCTCCTGCTCCAGCCCCCCATTGGCTATCTCCACGCCCACTGTTTCCTGTAGATCCCACCTCACCATGGGAACCTGTTACTAAGGCACCTTGGATCCCATCACTGTTTATGGGCCGTGGGTACAGGCAGCAGACTCTAATCCTGGAGGAACTAGGTTTGCTTCCCCACTCCTCCACACATGGAAGCCTGCTGCAGGTGACCCGGGTATCCTGATTCCTCTCTCAGACTCGCCACCTCAACCCCTCTCCCACACTCGGACTCCAGTTTGTCTCCAGTCAAGGTGCCCTTACTGGGGCCACGTCAGGGAACAAGCTGTGTCCCCAGCCCAGATTTCATTCTTAACGAACTTTTAAAGAGTGACATCTTGGGATGGAGTGAGATTTTCGCCCCTTTTCCCTCAAATATCTGTAATGCTGGCGGGAGCCGTGCAACTGTGCTGGGTGACCGTGATCCAGTCACACACTCTCGGGCTGACCCACCTCACAGGATTGTTGTGAAAAATAAAATGGAGTTGAGAAGAATTGGTCTGTCCTCCTGTTTTTGCCAATTAAGGAAGCTACGTTTGATGGCTGAATATTGCCGTCTGTGGAGTCATGCCCTGATTAAGATGTATATAGCACATACCTCTCTCTACACCACAGGTGTCAGACTCGCGGCCCTCCAGATGTTATGAACTACTGTACCCATCATCCCTGCCAGCATCATGCAGGGGATGGGCTCTGCTGTCGCCAGAAACGCTCTTTGCTGGATAGTGCCTTCATATCAGTACTGTATTCCAGTGGTGGGATCCAAAAATTTTAGTAACAGGTTCCCTCGCCAGCCCCCCCTCAGCAAAGGGGGCAGAGGCGTACCTAGGCAAACCTGAGCCCTAGGCTACAAATTAAAACCTGAGTTGCACTGTCCCCCATGGGCTCGTAATTCGCCAACCACCACCACCCTGATTCCCCATTTTTTTTTGCACCAGGTCATTTCTAAATCATCATCACATTATAGAAAATGCCCCAACTCACAAATCTGAGCACAGCAATGGTGAAACACACAGGTTCTTTGACAGAGACTGGTGAGATAAAAGGGACAAAAGGCTGAGAATCAATGAATTGCAGTAGCTGAAAGGGATTAGCCCAGTTCAGGGAGTTACATTATTAGTCGCAATTGCCATATGGGACCTTCACGTTCAAAGGCAGGATGCCTCTCGGGGAGGCAAGGGCGTGGAGGCGGAAAAGCGGACCCAATTAGTAACCCCCTCTCGGCACACACAAATAAGTAGTAACCCACTCTCGGGAACTGGTGAGAACCTGCTGGATCCTACCTCTGCTGTATTCTCTGTCTGTCAATTGAATTAAATCAGATCCATTTTTCTGTGGACCCATCGAAGCACCTGAGACTGAACCAAAAGAGAAGGATTTGGGCCCTGTGTGAGGTAGAAAGGGAGGGCGTGAATGAAGACAGTAAATAAACCGAAACTGCTGTGTGTGTTTGACTGGAAGTGACCTTGGAGCACGCCCACCATTGGAACCCAAACCTCTCTTCAGTGGTCTCCACACACAGTTGGACGGTTTAGTCACAAGTGGTTCCACAATATCCAACAATGCGTGGGGGCAGCATCAGTTAAAATCATTCTCTTGTCTGAACATGCAGAATCACATCCATGTGAGTCATAGGTCGAATCCCCACTACCGCCTTAGCCAGGTTTCAAGAAACCAACAAAATCTAATCCAGGTTTGAGGGAGGCTGACCTTCCCCCATGAAGCTTGCGCGTATCAGATCTCTACTTCACGTGGCTTCGTTCTCCCCGTTATGGAATCAGAGTGCAATTCTGGCAAGACCTGGTTGCAAGTGGCACAGACCCCATTAACACGGTTCAGAGCTGATCCGAGGGAGAGGGATGAGGAGTTTTGCAAACCCTGACTCGCTTTCCCGCCTGGGAGTGTAGATCGGAATTCGAGGCAACCAATCCCAGCACTGCGATGCACACACACAGCCTTTCCTTGGGTTTCCTCTTCATTTTCTGCTTTTGCGATCGGCCAGCCAGAAGGGGACTGCAAACGTTCAAACAGCAATGAAGCAAACGCTGTGAACTTTGAATCTTTCATGGTTTACACAGGTAACGATGAACTGTTTGCACAGTTAAACAGTTCAACGTTAAACTTTTACATGCTGGTTTTTTTGATCATGCCCCTACAATCATGCCTTCTGCAAGTAGTGTTAAGGTCCCACTGCTACATCAAGGCACGCCATAATCAAGAGGAGACCAAATGCGAAGTGAGCTAGCCCACTGGTGGTGAAGTGCGGGGTTATAAAGAGTTCCTGCAACCGGGTGCGTATCCTACCTAATAGTGCTTAAGCTTGGCCGGGTGGGGAGAGGAGAAACTCCGATGGAAAGAAAAGGACACAGTTTCACAACGCAGACAGGTTTGGGATCTGTGTACCAAATTTCAAGAATTTAGAGGGATTTCCGGCCATAGTTGGGATTCATAAAATCATAGAGGTGGAAGAGAACATGAAGGCCATCCAGTCCACCCCCCTGCCATGCAGGAACATATGATCCAAGAACCCTTGACAGATGGCCACCCAGTCTCTGCTTAAAAACCTCCACCTGTAAGAAGGAGACTCCACCACCCTCCGAGGCCGTGAAGTCCACTCTGGAACAGTTCTTGCTGTCTGGAAGTTCTTCCTGGTGTTTAGGTGGAATCTCTTTTCCTGCATTGTGAATCCATTCCCCCTTGCTCTGGTCTCCGGAGCAGAAGCAAACGAGCTTGCTCCCTCTTCTCAAGTTCAATAAGCCTTTATTGGCATATACACGATAATATAAAAATACAGTTCCAGTTAAAAAGTGAATAGTAAAAAACTTCGCGTTCGTCATACATTCAGTTTACAAACTTCTGACAAAAAAAAAACTTTTACTTGCCACTATATAAAAGGCAACAATGAAGAAATCCTGAAAGCAATTTAAAAGCATGACTACTTTATCTGATTCAGTATAATCAATCATAGGGTCTATAGCTTGGGATAGCAGGCTGGATCGGAGTTCTTGGTATAATACGCAGTTCAGGAGAATGTGTGGGATGGAATCCAGCTGTCCTATGCTACAGGTACAGAACCTCTACCGCTTGGAAGACCTGCTTTAAGTCTTCCTGCCTCTGTGTGCTTGGCGGAGATGGCATGATGTTAAATCTAGCCTCAGCCATCCTCGTGTAATTCCTCCTGTGTACAGGGATTTGTGATGCTATGTAATATAATAGGCTGGGTATGTCCCTGCGTAAAAGAAATAGGAATTCGACTTGTATTTGTTGGTGAACAAGATTTATTTGCCAAGCTCTGCAGTTGTTGATAGTCCATTGCTAACAGCCTCTCTTTAATGAGGGCAAAAGTTTCAGTAAAGGTTAGCATATTGAAGGCTCCCTCTTCTTCTTTTGGATTCTTCTAGGGAAGGAGAGGATGCTGAGGAGTCACACAGCATCTGTCCTGGAAGACATTAATTGTTTGGAGGTCCTTAAGGCTGATATTGAGAGTAGGGCCAGAGGGATATTGCCCACTTTGTCCCCTGAGTGTGAATAAAGTAGGAAGGTTCTAAATGGGTGAAAGGATCTCCAAAATTAAGTTGCACTTGGTGTGCACGAGAGAGTGAGTTCTGGTCAGCACAGTTGCCGTGGCAACCCCGGGACGTGGCTGAGGGACGTGGCCCAGGCTTTGCTCTGTGGACGGTCCCCATGGTAACAAGCTGGGGCGGAGGGAGACTCAGCGTATGTCTACATCTGCTTTTGGAGTGGGAATGTTAACGCCTCCTTCTAGACCTAAATAGAGCTTGTGGTGTGTGGGGCGGGGGGGAGGGGGCTTTGTGGGCAAATGAGGCCGTTGCCACAGTGACCGGCCAGCTCTCCCAGGAATGGGAACAGGCCTGGGAAATGGCCAGTGGGAAATGGCCAGATTTTGCTGTGGAAGGGGGGGGGGTAATCTCAGGTGGGGGTGCTAAGAAGACGACAAGGAGACAAAAGGTTTGCTCTGGGGGCAGCATCAGTGACTACTAGTTGCTGGTTGCTCTCAGTTCGGGGGTTGACTTTTTTAAATGGGGTGGTGGTGGTGTGTGCTCATTGAGCTGAGAATTGGGAGATGGGTGCACCGTGGAAACTGAGGTGCAGGCGAGGAAGGGGCTCCTGAACCCCCTTGAGTATTTTAAATGAATGAATGACCCCCTGGCTAGAGTTGCCAGCCTCTGTTTGGGGCCGGGAGTTCTCCTGGAGGCAGAGGACATCTGCTTGGGTGATTCTCCACCCCTTCACCGGGAGGCAGGAACTTTTTAAATCCACTTCCTGTGCTGAGTCCTGGCGCCATTTTGGTCAGTATTTTTTCCTGCCTCTCAGGGTAGCCCTATTTCTTGCTGCCCCATTTCTTGCTGTTTTATTGCTTCCTGTATCTTCAGCCTTCCTAATGCCGCGACCCTTTAATACAGTTCCACATGTTGTGGTGACCCCCAACCATAAAATTATTTGTGTCTCGGTTCCTAAGACGATCAGAAATATGTGTTTTCTGCCTGTGAAGGGGTCTTTTGACCCCCAAAGGGGTCGCGACCCACAGGTTGAGAACTGCTGTTCTAGCCACTTTTGTTGGGTTGTGGTATTTTATTATGGTTGCTGTTATTGTTGTTCTGGTTGTCCCTCACAGTTTTCTGAGTAGGATGCAGTCTTGAAGGAAGAGTGGGAATAACTCTTGATGGAGGCATCGTGGTCTCCGTCTAGCAGCTGAAGCAACCTTTCCACCAGGGAACTAAACTCTGGGGCCAAACAGAGCTGGATGCGTCCCAGCCTCCGTCTCTCTGCTTTGCACTCAGACTGGAGAGAACAGAGCAAGCCAGGAGATGTTTGCCATGTATGGCTGATCCTCGTGTCTGCATGTTGCCAGAATGAATGAATGGGAGCCAGTTCTGCCTGGGGGCTGAAAGGGGGCCAGAGAAAAACTGGCAAACACATGGAGGGGGCCTGGGGAGAATGAAAGGACGCAGCCTCCCCCTCCCTCCTGGAGCCGCTGAGGGTCAGTTGAGGCCTCCGGAGCCCTTTCCCTCGCCCCACTCGTACTGGTTCTGGTCAGCATTGGCTCTTCTCCCGTGTCTCAGGTTGCCAAAAGGTGTCCGGTTTTGAACTGGGCAGTCCAGTATTTGTAAATGGCTTTGGGCTCCTTTTTGGGAGAGAAGTACAGGATAAATGAAGTAATCAAAAAATGATTAGTGTTGTCTTTGCCATTCTTGTACACCGCCCAGAGCCCTTCGGGGGTGGGTGGCATAGCCAATTTGAAATAAAATAAAATAAATAAGTTCCAACTTATGGCGACCCCAGAAAGGGGATGTCAAAGCAAGCGGGAGGTTTGCAATTGACGTCCTCTGCATAGCCAATTTGAAATAAAATAAAATAAATAAGTTCCAACTTATGGCGACCCCAGAAAGGGGATGTCAAAGCAAGCGGGAGGTTTGCAATTGACGTCCTCTGCAGAGTTTTCTCTGGTGGTCTCCCTTGCTTGGCTTCTGAGATCTTACAAGATCGGGCAATACCATTCTGCCTCCCCCCCTCCTTTTGTCCTACTAGTAGAGGCTTAATAGGATCTTATTTGTCTCCACACCATTAAGAGTTTCAGTGACTCATTTCCATATATGCTGGGGTAGTGGTTCAGAGCAGGTGCACTCTAATCTAGAGAATCGGGTTTGATTCCCTGCTCTGTCACTTGAGCTGTGGAGGCTTATCTGGTGAATCAGATTAGCTGGGAAACAGTGCTAGGGGGGCACTGAAGAGCCAGGTGAGTCCCTTCCAGGTAAAGAAACATCTGAATCCCGGCAAGGCTGCTGAATCAACAGGTCTCCTCCCTCTTCCAATGCCTTTTTGTGTTTTTTTGCTCCTACAGAGGTGGTAATCAAAGTCCAGGTGTATGAGAATGGTGATTTGTCCCCACTGCCTCAGGCTGCTGTGGAGGTCTACGGGAACCAAACCTCACTGGCTTCAGGTGTGACTGACCACGACGGGATCAGTATGTTGCCCATCAACTATCGCCTGGGAACCTGGGTCCTCGTCACGGCCTCCAAGCGTGGCTTCGTCACAAACTCTGTTCCTTGGCGTGTCAGCAAGCTGCCACGTGAGTTGTGGGTCTCCGTGGATTAAGGGCCTATTTAGGGGGCAGGCACTTCAGAAGATCTGAAAAAGGGGGAAATGTGTCATCTTTAATGAGGGTGACTTCTGCTGGTTTTGAATAATACACAATACTTGAGACTCATTCCACACATGCAGAATAATGCACTTTCAAACTGCTTTCAATGCTCTTTGAAGCTGTGCGGAATAGCAAAATCCACTTGCAAACAGTTGTGAAAGTGGTTTGAAAACGCATTATTTTGCATGTGCGGAAGGGGCCTGAGAGTCGAGGAGAGGTGGGGTCGCTTATTTGCTAGAATGGCACAGTGGCGAATGTCAGATTGGGAGAACTAGGTTTGAATTCCTTCTTCACTGTGATTGACCTTGGGCTAGTCACACACTAACCTATTATTATTATTATTATTATTATTATTATTATTATTATTATTCCCCCCACCCCCCCCCCCCCCCACCCCCCCCCCCCCCCACCCCCCCCCCCCCCCACCCCCCCCCCCCCCCACCCCCCCCCCCCCCCACCCCCCCCCCCCCCCACCCCCCCCCCCCCCCACCCCCCCCCCCCCCCACCCCCCCCCCCCCCCACCCCCCCCCCCCCCCACCCCCCCCCCCCCCCACCCCCCCCCCCCCCCACCCCCCCCCCCCCCCACCCCCCCCCCCCCCCACCCCCCCCCCCCCCCACCCCCCCCCCCCCCCACCCCCCCCCCCCCCCACCCCCCCCCCCCCCCACCCCCCCCCCCCCCCACCCCCCCCCCCCCCCACCCCCCCCCCCCCCCACCCCCCCCCCCCCCCACCCCCCCCCCCCCCCACCCCCCCCCCCCCCCACCCCCCCCCCCCCCCACCCCCCCCCCCCCCCACCCCCCCCCCCCCCCACCCCCCCCCCCCCCCACCCCCCCCCCCCCCCACCCCCCCCCCCCCCCACCCCCCCCCCCCCCCACCCCCCCCCCCCCCCACCCCCCCCCCCCCCCACCCCCCCCCCCCCCCACCCCCCCCCCCCCCCACCCCCCCCCCCCCCCACCCCCCCCCCCCCCCACCCCCCCCCCCCCCCACCCCCCCCCCCCCCCACCCCCCCCCCCCCCCACCCCCCCCCCCCCCCACCCCCCCCCCCCCCCACCCCCCCCCCCCCCCACCCCCCCCCCCCCCCACCCCCCCCCCCCCCCACCCCCCCCCCCCCCCACCCCCCCCCCCCCCCACCCCCCCCCCCCCCCACCCCCCCCCCCCCCCACCCCCCCCCCCCCCCACCCCCCCCCCCCCCCACCCCCCCCCCCCCCCACCCCCCCCCCCCCCCACCCCCCCCCCCCCCCACCCCCCCCCCCCCCCACCCCCCCCCCCCCCCACCCCCCCCCCCCCCCACCCCCCCCCCCCCCCACCCCCCCCCCCCCCCACCCCCCCCCCCCCCCACCCCCCCCCCCCCCCACCCCCCCCCCCCCCCACCCCCCCCCCCCCCCACCCCCCCCCCCCCCCACCCCCCCCCCCCCCCACCCCCCCCCCCCCCCACCCCCCCCCCCCCCCACCCCCCCCCCCCCCCACCCCCCCCCCCCCCCACCCCCCCCCCCCCCCACCCCCCCCCCCCCCCACCCCCCCCCCCCCCCACCCCCCCCCCCCCCCACCCCCCCCCCCCCCCACCCCCCCCCCCCCCCACCCCCCCCCCCCCCCACCCCCCCCCCCCCCCACCCCCCCCCCCCCCCACCCCCCCCCCCCCCCACCCCCCCCCCCCCCCACCCCCCCCCCCCCCCACCCCCCCCCCCCCCCACCCCCCCCCCCCCCCACCCCCCCCCCCCCCCACCCCCCCCCCCCCCCACCCCCCCCCCCCCCCACCCCCCCCCCCCCCCACCCCCCCCCCCCCCCACCCCCCCCCCCCCCCACCCCCCCCCCCCCCCACCCCCCCCCCCCCCCACCCCCCCCCCCCCCCACCCCCCCCCCCCCCCACCCCCCCCCCCCCCCACCCCCCCCCCCCCCCACCCCCCCCCCCCCCCACCCCCCCCCCCCCCCACCCCCCCCCCCCCCCACCCCCCCCCCCCCCCACCCCCCCCCCCCCCCACCCCCCCCCCCCCCCACCCCCCCCCCCCCCCACCCCCCCCCCCCCCCACCCCCCCCCCCCCCCACCCCCCCCCCCCCCCACCCCCCCCCCCCCCCACCCCCCCCCCCCCCCACCCCCCCCCCCCCCCACCCCCCCCCCCCCCCACCCCCCCCCCCCCCCACCCCCCCCCCCCCCCACCCCCCCCCCCCCCCACCCCCCCCCCCCCCCACCCCCCCCCCCCCCCACCCCCCCCCCCCCCCACCCCCCCCCCCCCCCACCCCCCCCCCCCCCCACCCCCCCCCCCCCCCACCCCCCCCCCCCCCCACCCCCCCCCCCCCCCACCCCCCCCCCCCCCCACCCCCCCCCCCCCCCACCCCCCCCCCCCCCCACCCCCCCCCCCCCCCACCCCCCCCCCCCCCCACCCCCCCCCCCCCCCACCCCCCCCCCCCCCCACCCCCCCCCCCCCCCACCCCCCCCCCCCCCCACCCCCCCCCCCCCCCACCCCCCCCCCCCCCCACCCCCCCCCCCCCCCACCCCCCCCCCCCCCCACCCCCCCCCCCCCCCACCCCCCCCCCCCCCCACCCCCCCCCCCCCCCACCCCCCCCCCCCCCCACCCCCCCCCCCCCCCACCCCCCCCCCCCCCCACCCCCCCCCCCCCCCACCCCCCCCCCCCCCCACCCCCCCCCCCCCCCACCCCCCCCCCCCCCCACCCCCCCCCCCCCCCACCCCCCCCCCCCCCCACCCCCCCCCCCCCCCACCCCCCCCCCCCCCCACCCCCCCCCCCCCCCACCCCCCCCCCCCCCCACCCCCCCCCCCCCCCACCCCCCCCCCCCCCCACCCCCCCCCCCCCCCACCCCCCCCCCCCCCCACCCCCCCCCCCCCCCACCCCCCCCCCCCCCCACCCCCCCCCCCCCCCACCCCCCCCCCCCCCCACCCCCCCCCCCCCCCACCCCCCCCCCCCCCCACCCCCCCCCCCCCCCACCCCCCCCCCCCCCCACCCCCCCCCCCCCCCACCCCCCCCCCCCCCCACCCCCCCCCCCCCCCACCCCCCCCCCCCCCCACCCCCCCCCCCCCCCACCCCCCCCCCCCCCCACCCCCCCCCCCCCCCACCCCCCCCCCCCCCCACCCCCCCCCCCCCCCACCCCCCCCCCCCCCCACCCCCCCCCCCCCCCACCCCCCCCCCCCCCCACCCCCCCCCCCCCCCACCCCCCCCCCCCCCCACCCCCCCCCCCCCCCACCCCCCCCCCCCCCCACCCCCCCCCCCCCCCACCCCCCCCCCCCCCCACCCCCCCCCCCCCCCACCCCCCCCCCCCCCCACCCCCCCCCCCCCCCACCCCCCCCCCCCCCCACCCCCCCCCCCCCCCACCCCCCCCCCCCCCCACCCCCCCCCCCCCCCACCCCCCCCCCCCCCCACAGGCTGCTGGGAATTGTAGTCCATGAACATCTGGAGTGCCAATTGGCCGTGCTGGCAGGGGCTGCTGGGAATTGTAGTCCATGAACATCTGGAGTGCCAATTGGCCGTGCTGGCAGGGGCTGCTGGGAATTGTAGTCCATGAACATCTGGAGTGCCAATTGGCCGTGCTGGAAGGGGCTGCTGGGAATTGTAGTCCATGAACATCTGGAGTGCCACAGGTGGCAGACCCCTGAACTAGAGAGAATGTTCTGGTACATTTGCAGGGGGGCTGCGTCGGGAGGCATAGGTCAGAGGAGTGAAGCTGTCCCAGCAGGGCATACTGGTGGAGGTGGTCGTACGGACGCTTGGGGCCAAGGCCGTGAAGGGCTTTGCAGGGTAGAAACCAGGACCACGAATTGAAGCCAGTAACTGACAGGTAACCCGGATATTGAAGGCAGAATAAGCCTGATGGTTCCAAAATGGCACCGTAGTTCTCTGGGTCAGAGTGTGTAGCTTCCGGGGGAGGGGAAAGAGTGATTGTCCACAGGCTAATAAGAGTTGCCTTCCTTACAGGGCTGGCGGGCGGAACAGCGGGCATGAAGGACCTTGTCACTTACCACACCCTCATTCTGCTAACTATCCTGGGCGCCCTGGCGTTGCTGGTTCTCATTCTTCTGTGCCTACTCATTTACTACTGTCGGTGAGTGCTGCCCGTCCCCTGCAGCCCTTTCCCCCGTTCCGTCTCTCAAACGGCCTTTGGTCATGCCTGGTTTGTGTCTAAAGTTGTCCCCCGTTGCCTTTGCTGCCTTATTTTGTTTGATTTTTTCAATCACGTCGTGGCTTACGTGTGTGCTCCTGGCGGAATGGTGACAGAACCGGTCTTGGGTTTAGGACACTCGGCTTCAGGGTTCAACTGTGACACGGACTCCGTTTCAAAAAGGAGCGACAGAATCGGAACTGGCGTGGGCGGGGAAGGAACCGGGCTGCACAAATGTCGGCGTTCTTCCATGGGCTCAGCTGCAGCAGGAGTTCTGGGTGGGGAGAGGCAGCTGAGCAGAGGATTGCCGGCACCGGCCCTGGAATTTGACAGCTGTTGCAGGCATTCTTAAGCCAGCTGTTGCCAAATGTCAGGCAAACACTGTGTTTTGATTAGTCACAGAGCTGCTCCTTGGCCCTCTGCCACTCTTCCCGCAATGGATGTTTCTCTGTAATCAAGGGGACAGAGCTCCTGAGCATGCTCAGAGTGCCTTCACCATGGAGGGAACCAGCCACATTCCTAACTATTGACCATGGATGGGAAGCAGGAGCAGGCGTCTCTGGGCAGAAACTTCGGCTTCCAGGGGATTTTAGCACAATCCTTTTTTCGTTTTGAATATTTTAGGCTGTCTGTGACTGGTGGTGGGATTAAGGGCCCAAGAAGGGGGTTTGTTTTCCTCAGATGTGAGTGCTTTAAGATTCCTTAGCAGAAGAGGGTGTAGGAATGAGTAATGTACTACTACTACTACTACTACTACTACTACTACTACTACTACTACTAGTAGTAGTAGTAGTAGTAGTAGTAGTAGTAGTAGTAGTAGTAGTGAAATGTATTGCAGTCAGTCAAAGGCCAATCAGCACAAAACAAAAACTGAAGCTTTTGAGTACAATCTATTACAGTGACAAAGTTTTCTTTGCAAGCACTTTGAGTCTGATCTTTTTGGTCGTAAGGGCAAAAGGAGCCACTCTGTTCAGTACATAAAGATTGATATCAGTTAACAAATAAATTAGTTTCTCAGAGCCTGAAACACTGGGGAACTTCAGAATTATCATTTCAATAAATTTATTCCTGGGTTCTACATATCAGGGGCAGTTTAGAATATAAGATGGGAGATCCTCCACACCTAAGTTGATCTGTTAGGATTTGATGATGTTATCCTGTAAAAACAGTGGAAGGCATTGCCTGGAACCTTTGGGGTGTTAAGGGCCACCCTGAGCTTATACAGTGATATTTACCAGATAGGAGGATACTCTTCTGTGATCCCTTTCTATCATGGTGTACCCTGGTGCAAACCACAGTTATGAGACTGTCAACACTGTCAAACGTGACCCACTCCTGCAACTCAGCATTTCCCCCCCGTGTTATAGTGCAAGTGACGAGGTATGGTGTAACACTCAGAAACTGACCCTAAATAATCTGAAAAGGTCTCGTCAGTTTTCAAACAGAGGTTGAAACACTGGTGACAAAAGGAGTCCCATCTTAGACGTACTATGAATAATATGGAGGCAGCGTCCTTGCTGGACTTCACTGAACCATAGTCCCAGACGAGGCCACCCCGTCCAGCCCCACCCGTAGTGGCGCACCCAGTCCACTCTTCCAAATCCTACAGAGGACAGGCTTGCGCTGTTCACGCAAGCAAGCTATGCTAAGCAACAAAGGCTTCACAGTAGGTAGAAGGTGGCCAGTTCCATTGAGGGTCATTCATTCAGCCATATCCGTTGCTCCCCAAAATCTAGCACCCCCTGTGTGCTCCAGATGACGAGGCAAACAGGCAGAACAATTGTTATCAAGAAGTGAGAGAAAAATGACAAGACCCTACAACCTGGGCTGGCAACTTATTTTTTGCCAGCAGCCATGTTTTCAACAGAGCAAGAGCCAAGATCCATTAAGACTGGCGTCACCCGCGGATCCAGTCCCTCAGAGGGCTACAGACAGCTGGGCAGAGCACTTTCCCTTTGCCCCTCAGCTGGGAGTGCCTTGGCTCCCCCTGGGAGTAAGCAGCTGACAGCACAGAAGGGGAGAACTCTTTTAACTCTGCTGTTGTTGTTCACATTGGATTGGACTGACTGAATCGAGTCCTTCCTTATATAAAACATAGGTGTCAAACTTGCAGCCCTCCAGATGTTATGGACTACAGTTCCCATCATTCCCTGCCATCTGGAGGGCCGCAAGTTTGACACCTGTGCTCTAAAAACAACTGCGGTGCACAAACACTGATAGCCAGAGGAAGAGGGAGGATTTCTGGGGCCCAGGGCTGTGCTCCAGTCTCTGAACTCCAACTTGCCCATTCTGCATCTAAGGTATTTTTTAAATATATATTTGTTGCTTGTTACTTCACAGAATAACTAAACAACATTTTTATCATGCATATAACACACAAAACACAGAACATTTACCTCCTCTAAAAGACTTAAGAACCTTATAAATTCTTTCCAATCATTCACAAAGAACAAACTTAGTTTTACAGTTACTCCTTCTCTCTATTCTAATTTCCACTTTGTTGTTGTTGTTGTTGTTGTTGTTATTTATTCAATTTATTAAACCGCCCTACCCCCGAAGGGCTCAGGACAGTTTACAGGCAACCAGACACAATACATTGCAACTTAAACAATTGAATAATCCCAATAAAAACAATAAAAACAATAAAAACAGTAGCAGCAATAACCTTGCCAAAGTGTGGTGTCATGGTTAAGAGCAGGTGGATTCTAATCTGGAGAATCGGGTTTGATTCTCCACTCCTACACCTGAGTGGTGGAGGCTTATCTGGTGAACCAGATGAGTTTTTGCACTCCTACATTCCTGCTAGTCACAGTTCTTCAGAGCTTTCTCAGCCCCACTTACCTCACAGGGTGTCTCCTTGCAGGAGAGAAAGGTGGGATATAAATCCAAACTCCTCCTCCTCCTCCTCCTCCTCTTCTTCTCCTTCTCCTTCTCCTTCTCCTTCTCCTTCTCCTTCTCCTTCTCCTTCTCCTTCTCCTTCTCCTTCTCCTTCTCCTTCTCCTTCTCCTTCTTCTTCTTCTTCTTCTTCTTCTTCTTCTTCTTCTTCTTCTTCTTCTTCTTCTTCTTCTTCTTCACACTTTTCCAAATCTTCATAGCCAGTGAGATCTCCAATGACCGATGATAGTTCCTTCTAGTCAAAAACCTGATCTGACCTCACTTGCTTTCTAAAAACACTTGGCAGCCCCTTGGAAAGATGTCCCATGCCGCCATGCTGCGGAGTCCTGCTCAAGGGTTGGGAGCCCAGCTCCTCTGCCTGAGGCCCAAACCCAACTACTACAGAACACAAGGCCAGACCCCAACTTGACTCTCATTCCCAGCAGTAGAAAGACTCTGTAGGGAATATATTTCCCAAGTTCCTTGGGGCCGAATTCCAACTGGGACCACAGGGAGAGGCACCTTCCGTCTCCTTCCCAGAGCCATTTTCTCCACCTGAAACAGTCCTATCGGGGGCCATTATTTGCCACACTGGGAAATTTGTTTGTGCACTAAGTACTGCAAAATGTCATGCAAATAACGTACCCTTGAGGCTGTTTCGGGTCAGGAAAACATCCCAGGTGGGAACAGCACCTCTTCCAATTATACAGTCCTGTTCTGAATGAGACGCTGGGGAAACACGTCCCACACAACTGTTCTCTCCCTGCAGGGAATACAAGTTGGCTCAGGAAACCCTGACTCAATTTGTGTCACATCTTTATCAAGCAGTTTCTGCCTCAGAACCTTCACATAGAGAATGAATCCAAGGCAGTGGTAGGATCCCAAAATTTTAGTAACAGGTTCCCATGGTGGTAGGATTCAAACAGTGGCGTAGCGCCAATGGGGCTGGGCGGGGCACGACGGGGTCGTGGCCAGGCATTCCGGGGGCAGGGCATTCCTGAGCGGTGCTGTGGCAAGGACGCAGCCGCTGCGCTGGTCCTTGGGCGGGAAACGAATGCACGCAGGCGCAGGCTGTCATGCACGCCGGCGCACCTCCTGCTAGACTGCTTTAAGTTCTGCGCGCTACTGCTGAGAGGAGGGGCGTAAATAAGGCAAAAATCACATGGCAAAATCACCAATGAGTAACCCCCTCTCGGCACACACAAATAATGAGTAACCTACTCTCGGGAACCGGTGAGAACCTGCGGGATCCCACCTCTGATCCAAGGCCTTTGTGCTCTGCCTCTGCAGGGTGATAATTCTGCTTCTGTCTTCTAACTTCCTTCCTTTCCTCCCTTTCCAGGAGGCTGTGTCTGAAGCCACGGCAGCCGCATCGCAAGCTGCAGCTCTCTGGTGCGCTGGATGCCTCCAAGAAGGACCAGGCCACCTCCATGTCCCAGATCAACCTCATCTGCACGAGTCACATGGAGACCGCCTCGTCCAACGGGGACATGGACGTCCACACGCCCATCCTCAAGTCAGCCTTCTCCTCCTCCCGCGAGTTCGAGAGCTCTCGAGAGGAGTTCTTCAAGCAAGTCACCAGCCAGAAGGCGCGCCACGCGAGCAAGGCCTCTGCAGCCGACACCCTCAGCCAGCAGGGGGCCTCCAAGGATGACTACCCCCGAGTGACAGAGGGGTACTCTCTCAAGGCAGCCCGCTCCATGGACGTCCCCGGCCCACTGGAGCCCCCGCTCTTGGAGGACTACAAGCGCAGCTATTCCCACCAGCGCATGGAGGACAAGAGCACCGACACACATGGCAAGCAAGGGCGCGGCGACGGCAAGGCCTACCTGCAAGAGCCCCCCTCGCCACCCCCCCTCCCACCACCCTTTGATCACTACGTCGGCCACAAAGGGGATCCCAAGCCCCCCGACTACATGCTGTCCCAGTCGGTCGACCACCTGGCCCGCCCCACCTCCCTGAGCCAACCCGGGCAGTTAATCTTCTGCGGTTCAATCGACCACATGAAGGACACCATGTATCGCAACGTCATGCCGACTCTCGTCATCCCTGCCCACTACATGCGCTTGGCGCCGTCAGAGCAGCCTCCCGGGAGTTCTGAGAACCCGCCAGACATGGACCCAGCCGGCCTGGGGCTGCCTCACCAGTTTGGCCCCCAGGAGCAGCAGCGGCAGCAGTTCCTGCAACAGCAGCTGCGGCACCCCCAGTTCCAGCTGCAGCAGCCACACTCGTTGGAAGAGGCGGAGGGGAAGGGGTGGGGCCCCCACGCCCAGTCTGTCAGTGGCTCCGTGACCATCCCTGTCTTGCTGAACGAGTCCACCATGGCCCAGCTGAACGGGGAACTGCAGGCCCTGACTGAGAAGAAGCTGCTGGAGCTGGGGGTGAAGCAGCACCCCCGCGCCTGGTTCGTGTCCTTGGACGGGCGCTCCTCGCAGGTCCGCCACTCTTACATCGACCTCCAGGGCAACGAGAGGAGCCGCAGCACCGACGCGAGCCTCGACTCGGGGGTGGACGTCAACGAAGCCAAACCGCCCAAGCGCCACAAGGAGGAGCGCCTGGGCTCTGCCACGGCCCCGGCCTACTCCAAGCTGGTCTTTGCCGACGCCGACACGGAGCAGAGCAGCAGCGAGAGCCGCACGGCCATCTGCTCCCCTGAGGACAACTCGCTGACCCCCCTGCTGGACGAGAACGCCGACCACCGTGCCGCTACCATCCCTCGGCGCGGGCGCAGCCGTGGCAACAGCTCTCGCAGCAGTAACAGCAACAGCGAGCTGCGGCGTGACTCCATGACCAGTCCTGAAGATGACAGCAACGACCCCTCGGAAGGGACGGATGACCAGGGGGACAAGAAGAGCCCCTGGCAGAAACGGGAGGAGAGGCCCCTCATGGTTTTCAACGTGAAGTAGCCAGCGGGTGAATGGGATGGCCCTCGTGGTGCAGTGAGGGGAGCTAGAGGTTATGGAGCCCATGGAGGACAGATTTCGCACGTGGGTCCGGCACGCCTCCTCTTTCTTTCCATATGTTCAAGGCTTGGCAGAGCAGAAGCCCCAGACGTCCGGCAGCAGAGAGAAGCAGACTGAACGAGAAAACAGGGTGGGGAGCGTGGCCCAGCTTTTCACAGACGTCCCAGCATTCCCTGCGGTCACTCGTGACACTTGTCCTGCCTGAAGCAGGTTCGAAGCACTGCGCCCACCACCTTTTGGCCTTTCCCCCGTTTTTCCACCAACACCAGCCAGTCTGAGCCGGGCGAGGACTGCCGAGGAAACGGGGAGGTCTCGCTGCCCTCGATGCTCCGCTTCCGCCAGGAGGAGGGCCCAGCCCAGCCCGTCTCGCCCTCGAGCCGCTTCCCAGAATCCCTTGCTCTTCACCACACTTGGCATGGCCAGGATTAGGACTGGCCCCACTCCCTGGTACTCTGGGAAGTGAAGTCGAAGGCGTCGCTGGGACCTACCCTGACCCCCGCGGGGGTTTGTACAGTTCCTTTAAAAAAAACTCAAGTTCTGTGGATTTTCCAAGCCACAGCACACGGTTCAGGGTGGGGGGCGGGGGGAAGGGGCAGGTGCCCGAGGGCCGTAGGCCGGTGATGCCCCATCTTTGCCTGTTGTGCCTGAATGCCCCAGCACAGAGTAATGGCACAGAGCCCAGGCAAGCGTGGCGGGTTTGGGTGGGAATGTGGGGGCACTGGTGTGACTATTTGTACATATATGTGTGCATGCGTGTGTGTGGTGGGGGAGGGGGGTGGGGGGTATCTCAGCCATGGGTCTGTACGTGTGGGTAGAGTGTGTTGGTTGTGCCTGACCTCGCTGCCAAACCAGCGCAGTCGTGGAATCGCCTCTGTGCCCCGCCCCCTTTCTTGCCTCGTGCCTCAACTCCTCCATGTCCTCCAAGTGCCTTCCTGCCCCGATGTGGCCTCCCCAGCCCTCCCCCAGCAGCTGCAGGGGCTGCCTGGGGGTCCTTGGAGGGGGGGTGCAGATGCGCCATCTGTTCAGAGCTGCTGCAGCTGTGGCGGGGAGGGGGAGGGACGGCCGAAGGAAAATCCTCCTCGGTCTATAATCCCTTCCCTCTGTGGTGGGGGCAGCGCCAGGGCGAATATTCGGTCAGCGTTGCCTCCCAGCCCCCTCCTCCCTGAGCCATCAGCAGACAGAGTGTCGGAGGGGAGCTCCTAATCCCTCTGTGGTGCCCCCCCACCCTCCCAGACAAAAAGTGCTCAGAGAATGGGGGGGGGGGCTGAAGTCATTGCTGGAGGGGAGTTTTGCCCTGTAGATGGGGGAAGAGGTAAAGTGCCTCCAAAGACAGCCCCTAGTAGGTTCAAGGAAGGCATTTTTGGAGGTTTTTTGGGCCGTGGGGGGGGGGGTTCCTTTGGGAATGAGGAAGAGGACTTACTGGCCAACCCCACACAGTAGTACTCGAACCAGCCCCTAACATAGGAGGAGAGCAAGGGTGGGCGGCAGCTGCCAAGATGGACGTAAATGTCTTTGGAGGCTTTTAGTATTTTCTTTTTACAGATGGTGAACCACTTGAACCGATCCCAGGCCTTTGTAGCTGGGGGGAGGACAAGTTTGGATCGGTCAGACATTTCCTCATCTTATTCCTGAACCACTGAAAACACTTCATAGAACACCCCCCCCCACCCCCCCCACGCACTTCCTGCTCAGACCTGCCATGCTCCAGTTCGGAAGCCTTTTTGGTCTCTGTTGCATTTCAGAGCTCTTCCTTCCTTCCTTCCTTCCTTCCTTCCTTCCTTCCTTCCTTCCTTCCTTCCTTCCTTCCTTCCTTCCTTCCTTCCTTCCTTCCTTCCTTCCTTCCTTCCTTCCTTCCTTCCTTCCTTCCTTCCTTCCTTCCTTCCTTCCTTCCTTCCGATCTTCGGATCTTCCGTTCGTTCGTTCGTTCGTTCGTTCGTTCGTTCGTTCTTTCTTTCTTTCTTTCTTTCTTTCTTTCTTTCTTTCTTTCTTTCTTTCTTTCTTTCGAAAAACTGCAGCCAGAGCCCTGTTGGATGCTGTCCAGACAGGAAGGGGTGCGTTTCTGCAGGGCCCACCTCCATGGGTCCCCTTTTCTTCTTTCAGCCTCGTGGCCTCTATTTTCCATCGCCAAAGGTGTTTTTAAAAATTGTGGACAGATTGTGGTGTTGTAATGTTGTGGTGATGCACCACATTCCTTCACAAGGATTCCCAGCTTTCATTTTTTTTTAAAGGTAACAGGCAGCCTGCTCTTTCCCTTTAACTGCAGCAAAAAGGCCTAAATGATTATATTTTTAAATGAAAGCTGGGAATTTGCAGAGTTCTGCAATAGATTGTTATAATGACAGCCAGCCGGGTGTGGTGGCAAAGAGTGGCGGACTCTAATCTGGAGTGCCCGGTTTGATTCTTCACTCCTCCACATGAGTGGCGGACTCTAATCTAGTGAACCGGATTTGTTTCCCTGCTCCTCCACATGAAGCCTGCTGGGTGACCTTGGGCCAGTCACAGTTCTCTCTGAACTCTCTCAGCCCCACCTACCTCACAATGTGTCTGTTGTAGGGAGAGGAAGGGACGGCCGCTTTGAGACAGGAGAGGAAGGTGAGGTATAAATCCAAACTCTTTTCTTCTGCTTCTGCTAGGGAGCAATCTGTCAGTTACCCGTTTGCTGAAAAGTCTTCTGGGGGCGTGGTGGAAAACAGCAGCTGTGGGGAGCTGGGGCAAGAAAAGCGCCGTGAAAATCGTTGTGAAGGTGGCTTCGTTGCTAGCGTGGATACCTCTGCATTCACAGCAGCAAGAGTTCCGCAGAGGATTGTGGCTGTGTGGAAATAGTCCACGTTGCCAGGCTTGCAATGAAGCTGCTGAAAGCGCCGCCTTCCCCACCGCCAGCTCCTTCCTTTTCTTTTCTTGAATTGTTCCCATTTCTTGCCTTCTCCCTTGTTTGGTCATCCCACACGCACTGTTGGGGGGAACTGGCGTGTGGCTAATTCCCCGCAGGTTGATGCAGCTGGTGGCAAAACCTAGACATTCCAAGAGTGGGCACCATAAAAGTCCGTGTAGAAAACTGGAGAGATCCCATGCGTGGATTGTCCACCTGTGATGAACTGTGTGTCTCTCGATCACAACACTTGCATGCAGCGACGTCAATGTAGGAAACGTTTATCTTCCCTGCACTCGACTTCTCCAGTTGGAGAAACTGTTCCCCAGTGAAGCACAGGTGTGTGGTGTGGGCCGTTCTCCGAAGAGAAGCACGCCGTCCGCTTGAGTCCGCTTCGCTGATGTCTTGCCGTATCAGTGTGCCACAAAAGGTGCTTCGTGCGCTTGAAACCAGCTCGGCAGGGGCCAGTGGTGGCCCAGATGGGCCCGGTGGGAGTCCAGTGAGCCATGATGGGCTTTCCCTGGGGTGGATCTTTGCTAACCTTAATGGCCAGTCAAAAAAGCATTTCAGATATGCATACATCAGCCCTATTCTACTGCATCCCTGAATATCATTTAGCATACAAAAAAAAGCAACTCGACATAAAAATGGCAGTGCTGTGGTCAGACCCAGGGGGAGCTTGGTTTTTTTTAGAACAGGGGTCTGCAACCTGCAGCTCTCCAGATGTTCATGGACTACAATTCCCATCAGGAATTGTAGTCCATGAACATCTGGAGAGCTGCAGGCACCACGCCCCCAGAAGAGTTGCAGACCCCTGTTTTAGAAGGTGAGGCCTGAGCGGAGCCACACACAAGTAGCGCTGTGGGACGGGATCGCTCTCCCCTTCCAGTCCACAATGCTGGTTTCCACGCTTTTTATAGTTGCGGGTCCCTCGGGCACACAACAGGGAAGGGGGCTATCGAGGGAGTCCGTGATCCTGATGCATCGTTAACCCTCCTGCAAAAAACAACAACACCTATTTGTGAAATGAACATTGGACTTTTTTTAAAAAAAATTAAACTTGGGGGAAAGTTGGCAAAACTGGAGGCTTGCTGGTTACTGTTTTTGAAACCTCATACTTGTTCTTTAGACTAGTATTGATATATAAAACCTCTGACTTTAGCAAGGCATCTGTGCATGAGTTGTTTTCTTTCTCAGGGTAACTTTCGCCGTTCCTGCTGAGCTGGGAGCGGGGAGCTCGCGGCCTTCCTCCTCCGAGTTCGTGTCGCGCTCTAACAACAACACGATGGGAGTTCTAGCAGCTGCAGCTTTTCCCGACAGCCGCTTCGACTTATTTACTTCCTTATAGCCTCCTTTTCTTGCGGATTACAAAATTCAATCAAAATGCCTGAAATCTCCCCTAAGCTGTGTAGCAGGGCCAGAGTCCGAGAACGGGGAAACTGGTGCAGACAGACGCGTGAGCAAAAGGAGAAGAGCCGCTCAGAAGTCAAATGGCAAAGGCAGAAGACAACGCAGTAAAGTCAACCGAGATCCTGCTTCCTTTGAAAAGTGACACACGGAGCTGTTCTGTTGTATTTCAGTTCTTATGCAGCTGCCTGCCATGGCAGTGACGTGCTCAGCTGAGTGCCGGGTGAAGGTTCAAAAGCTGGCAAGCTCTGATGGCTCCCCCTCCCCGCCCCCCACACACACCAGTGTTCAGCTAGGGGTCTGCCACCTGCGGCTCTGCAGATGTTCATGGACGACAAATCCCGTCAGCCCCTGCCAGCATGGCCAATTGGCTGAAGGGATTTGTCGTCCATGAACATCTGGAGAGACGCAGGTTGCAGACCCCATGGCCAATTGGCCATGCTGGCAGGGGCTGATGGGGATTGTAGTCCATGAACATCTGAAGAGCTGCAGGTTGCACGAGCAGGGTCACTTTTCTGCCCACATCGCTCCAGGGACTGCTGGCTGCCACATCTGGAGGGCACCAAGCCCAGCACGGTCTGGATTGCTCTGAGGAATCAGCAGCATCCCCTTCAGTGTGGCATAGTGGTTAAGAGCAGGTGTGCTCTAATCTGGAGAACCGGGTTTGATTCCCCGTTTTGCCACTTGAGCTGTGGTGAGCCAGATTAGCCTGTGCACTCCCGCACACGCCAGCTGGGTGACCTTGGGCTAGTCACAGTTCTTCGGAGCTCTCTCAGTCCCACCTACCTCACAGGGGGTTTGTTCTGGGCGGAAGGCAAAGGAGAGTGTCAGCCCCTTTGAGTCTCCTACAGGAGAGAAATGGGGGATATTAACCCAGAACTCTTCTCTTCTTCTTCCTCCAATCCCGGCTGAGCCTCAGTTGTTACTGCATGGATTTGGCCTGGGTTGAGCCCCGGTGGGGATGGGCATACCTTGGCTGGGCTAACGAAATACCTCGATGTATTGTCGAAGGTTTTCACGGCTTTCACTGGTTCTGGTGGGTTTTCCGGTCTGTGTGGCCGTGGTCTGGTGGATCTTGTTCCTAGCGTTTCGCCTGCATCTGTGGCTGGAATCTTCAGAGGTGTATCACAGAGGGAAGTCTGTTACACACTGTGTGCAGCACACCTCTGAAGATGCCAGCCACAGATGCAGGCGAAACGCTAGGAACAAGATCCACCAGACCACGGCCACACAGACCGGAAAACCCACCCCAACCAGAAATACCTCGAAACAGCCCTGCATGCAACAGTAGTGTAGTTTTCAGTGAGGAGAGCAGTAATACCTGGGCCTGTGAAACTCCGGGAGGGGCTGATCGCAGACCCAAAGAACCAACGAAGGGGGGGCTCTGCAGAGCTCTTTCTGGGCATTTGCAAAGATTTCTGCCTTGTGAAGAGATGGGCGGTGAGAGACTCCTCATAATATGCTGGAAATGATCGCAGGAAACATTTTAAAGCAAAATGGGGGGGGGGGATCAGAGGTGGGATCCAGCAGGTTCTCACCAGTTCCCGAGAGTGGGTTACTAATTATTTGTGTGTGCCGAGAGGGGGCTACTAATTGGGTCCGCTTTTCCATCTCCACGCCCTCGCCTCCCCGAGAGGCATCCTGCCTTTGAACGTGAAGGTTCCATATAGCAATTGCGACTAATGTAACTCCCTGAACTGGGTTAATCCCTTCCAGGTACTGCAATTCATTGATTTCACAGCCTTTCGTGCCTTTTATCTCACCAGTCTCTATCAAAGAACCTGTATGTTTCACCATTGCTGTGTTCAGATTTGTGAGTTGGGGCATCTTCTATAATGGGATGATTTAGAAATGACCTGGTGCAAAAAAATTTTTGGGGATCGTGGTGGGGTGGCTGTCCATGGGGGGGGGGGCAATCCAACTCAGGTTTTGCCCAGGGCTCAGGTTTGCCTAGGTACGCCTCTGCCCCCTTTGCTGAGGGGGGGCTGGCGAGGGAACCTGTTACTAAAATTTTTGGATCCCACCACTGGGGGAGATGTTCTGTGAAGAGCCCTGAGAAGGGAAAATGAGGGGCTGCTGGTCAGGTAAGGGCACCACTGAGACGCAGGTGGGTTCTCAGGAAGCAGCCCAGTCTTTGGCTGTGGGAGTCGACTCCAAGGGCTTATTGTCAAGTCCCTGAACGCAGCTGGTCGTCTCCCGTGCCCCCTCCGGAGCCCCAGTGAATACAAAGAGAAATCCGGTTTTAATTAAAGCTGATTTAAACCCTGTTGATTTTTCAAGCAGAAAGTTCCATCCTTTGCAGCCAGAGAGGCAAAGCTGGGAGTGGGTGGGGTGGGTTCAGATTCTTGAGCCGATCTGCCCTTTGCTTTTTCTTGTTTTGTTTCATAGGCCGCCCTTTCCTGGGTGGGCTCCAGACAGCTTGCACGGCACAGTAGTTAAAAGCAGCGGACTCTGGTCTGAATAGCCGGGTTTGATTCCCCACTCCTCCACGTGAGTGGCAGACTCTTATTTGGTGGACTGAATTTGTTTCCCCCTCCTCCACACGAAGCCTGCCGGGTGACCTTGGGCCAGTCACAGTTCTGTATACAAACAACAACACAAGCAAGAGTTCCGCGTACAAACGTGTGAAATGACAACGCGTCGCACCCAGGCTGAGGCAATGAAAGTAAAGTGCCAACTTAACCATAGGATCTGAATCCTTATATATATTTTAAGTAGTGTCATAAGCAGTAATTCATTGGAACTCACAGAGCCTACATGGGTGATATTGGAACTTTCATTAGTTCATAATACCCATCCCCCATTGTTACCAATGGGAGCTAATAGGAGATGGGGGCTACACCTTTGAGGGTCCATAACTTTGGACCCCCTGAACCAAACTGCACCAAACCTGGGTGGCATCATCAGGAGAGTCTCCTAAAGATACCCTGAAAGTTTGGTGCTTCTAACCTAAAAACTGCACCCCCTGCAGGCCAAAAACTGAAAAATATTTTAAAAAACGAACATTTGGGGGGCCCTGTAAAACTCAGATTTTGCACCGGGCTCCACTTTCCCTAGCTATGCCTCTGGACAAAGTATAGTGAAGGTAGCAAAATGCCAACCGGGCTACATTTGTGACTTGTGCCTCCATAGATCAGGAGGCATCCAGGATCTTGGTAACCAGGACAGGTGTTAATTGCACCCCCATGTCCCCTGGCCCACATCTCTCTGGCCCAGCCACGAGACCTCCATCTTCAGTGGATTCAGTTTCAGCCAGCTCTGCTTTAACCACTTCACTGCAGCTTCCAGACAGCTGGCCAGGACAATTGGGATGGTGTTTTGCCACCGAACATCAACAGGTACAGCTGGGTGCCCTCAGCCTACTGATGGCACCCCAGCCCTGAAACTCCCAGACAACTCGGTGGGGGGGGGGCACATAAAGAAGTCAAACAGCACTGGGGAGAGAATTGCCCCTTGTGGGACCCCACACAGAGAGTGCAGGGTTGTGGCCCCTCCCCCAAGTCTGTCCACAACTCTTTTGTGTGCTGTTGCCAGATAACTTTACAACCTCCTAAGGCAGTGGTGGCGAACCTATGGCATGGGTGCCAGAAGTGGCACTCAGAGCCCTCTCTGTGGGCACATGCAGAGTCACCCCCCTCCCACATCTAGGCTGGCCTGGGCCGCTGGGCTCTATTATTAGCATTAAACCTAAGACCTAGTTTTGGGGAAACAGTGTAGGCAACCCTGCTAAGCGCTATTAAACCCCACTGATTTTCATGCGAAGAGCTGAAGCGCGATCCTTTACCTGGGAGTAAGCTTGGTTGCTGGCAATGGGGCTTGCTTCTGAATAAACCCTCCTAGGGTTGTGATTCACCCGTTGGAAGAGTTGCATGGTTTCTTCAAAACAAAGCCACCAACTACCACCAAGCTTACTCCCGAGTAACACACGCCTCGGAGCCAACCGGTTTTTTTTAAACTAAAACCTCAGTATTCAGGTTAAATTGCAGTGTTGGCACTTTGTGATAAATAAGCGGGGTTTGGGTTGCAATTTGGGCACTCGGTCTCGAAAAGGTTTGCCATCACTGTCCTAAGGGAAGGGAACTTTCTTTTCCTTCCTAGTCCAGTTAAGGGTTGCCAGCCCGTGTGGGGGACACAGATTCATCAAAATGCATCCCAGCATGTAATTTCCAGATAAGTAACCGGACATGATGTCACACACATACTTAAAAATTTCCCTGGCTCCCCATAGTAAAAAACACAGAGTTCCATGGACTCCTGCCTGGCTGTTCGCTTGCGAGCAGCTACAACCTGGGATTTTTAAAGAAGACTTGCTAGTTTAGCAATTAAAAAAAACAGGGGGGGGGGATAACATGGGGCAGACTCGTTTTAGGGGCAGGATCTGTGCGAAGTCCCCTCACCAACCTGTTTCTTTTTTTGTGTCCTTACACCTGTGTTTATTGGCCCTGAGAAGCTTTTAACAATTTCCATACTTTAAATGACCGTGCATCTTTGAAAGTTTACTTACAGAAGGAAAAAAAGCGTCAACTATTAATCAGTGCCCCCCCCCCCAAATGTCCGTATTATATCAATCAATGGGCTTTACTCCAAGGAAGTTTTAAAAGCAAACAACAGCCGGCAATTTTGGTCACTTGGAACCGGTCCTGCTCAGACCACGTCTCCTATGAGCCTTTCGGAACGCCAGCGGATGGAATATTACTCTGCGCTCCTTTATGAACTTAATGGCCCCTTCCGCATTGTAGGAGTCGACCTTAGATTGACTTGAGTCCGACCCGAGTCCTCCGCACAGACGTAGCGTTGGACTCGTGTCTGACTCAACTCACCCCCCTCTCGCCGTTGAATTTCTGAGCTCGACTGGGGGGGGGGGGTCGAGTTGACTGGCGGACTCGGGTTGCGCTCGAGCCGAAGCCGGCGGAGTGCGGAATCTCCGTCGACTCGACTCTGCCATCTAGCCAATCACAGCTCAGTATTTCGCCCATGCGCAGAAGGGGAGACTCGTGGCGGTGGCAAAAAGCTTTGGGCATGCGCAGAACGAAGGACTCAGCAACCAATCGGAAAGCAGCGCAGGGAGGTGGTCCCGCCCTCTGAGCTCGGCTCCAGAGACACGAGTCAGCTGCTGTGCGGAGGAACGGGAGGACTCGAGCTGAGGTACGATTCTGCTGACATGAGTCAAATCTGAGTCGCCTCATGTGTCTGGAAGGGGCCTATGTCACCTCTGCCAACTGGGAGCTCTCCCTTCTGGATGATGCTCCTTCTTGGCCCACGGTAGAATTTGGCAAAATATTACAACTGATCCACCAACTTACATTGCTTTGTTCGACTTGCACGGCACTTTTGAGTCAGTTTTTACAAATATCCTCTGATCCAAGTTACTCCAACTGCAAACATGTCTGCCTATGTTAATTCAGATGCTGTGTGGTACAAGCTGTTATCAAGTAAAATATGACCGACTTGGTTCCTTAGCAAACAAGATACCAGTGTGGATGTGTCCCTTGAAAGATCAACGCTCACCACTCCTGGCTCTTAACTGTCTGCCTGCCTCTAGATTTGCATTGGCTTATTAGTACTTTCTCTTCAGTAAAGAGACTTGCTTATATAGCTCACTGTAATGTTACTTTTTTGGAAGGACTGGGCAGGAAGATGCCTCATGCAACTACTGCCCCTCGAGCATGCATCGTGGAGAGGATTAAAACTAACTCTGGAGGTTTCCAAACTGAGGTGTGGCGCAGGCCCAAAGCCTACCAGTGTGAACGCACCAATGAACCCACAAAGGATATCGATTAGACTCCGAGCACAGGTGTCAAACTCGCAGCCCTCCAGATGTTATGGACTACAGTTCCCATCACCCCCTGCCAGCATCAGGTAGTCCTTAACATCTGGAGGGCCTCAAGTTTGACACCTAGCGGTACTCTTGCCTGCTAGGCTAGCTGAAAGCCAAAAAGATATTAGAAACGATGTGGTGGGCAATACAGACAATGGTAGGCTAACCCTAATGGGAAAGTCTTGCTCTGCCTCTGTTCAGGGGAAGTTTCTCCTGCTAGCCCAGCACAGTTTCATCAGATAGAATCTGCCCCACTGAACTCTAGGGCAGTGATGGCGAACCTTTTCGAGACCGAGTGCCCAAAGTGCAACCCAAAACCCACTTATTTATCGCAAAGTGCCAACACGGCAATTTAACCTGAAAACTTAGGTTTCAGTTTAGAAAAAATGGTTGGCACCGAGGTGTGCGTTACTCGGGAGTAAGCTTGGTGGTAGTTGATGGCTTTGCTTTGAAGCAACCGAGCAAATCTTCCAACGGGTGAATCATGACCCTAGGAGGGCTTACTCAAAAGCAAGCCCCATTGCCAGCAACCGAGCTTACTCCCAGGTAAAGGATTGCGCTTTAGTTCTTCGCATGAAAATCAGTGGGGTTTAACAGTGCTTAACAGGGTTACCTACACTGCTTCCCCAAAACTAGGTCTTAGGTTTAATGCTAATAATTGAGCCCAGGAGCCCAGGTCAGCTTAGATGTGTGGGGGGGGGGGCACTCTGTTTGCATGTGCCCATAGAGAGGGCTCTGAGTGCCACCTCTGGCACCCGTGCCATAGGTTCGCCACCACTGCTCTAGGGCTTGCAGAACTCGGGCTGTCTCTTCCTACACCCTCTAGTGGGCCACAGCTGCATAGCCACCAGTATTCAAGATAAAACAAACATTGCCACCACTGAATAGCATTACTGTACTTAAAAGTTCATTATTTGGATGTATTTATTTATTTAAAACAGTGGTTCCCAATCTGCAGTATGCCTACTCCCAGGAGTGCACGGCAGAGCATTTGGGAGTATGTGTGTGTGTGGGGGTAATAATGTAATAGGTTTGCTAAATTGGGGGATGGGTTTGCTTCCTGCTGCTTTAAATAGCCCCCAGCAGCACAACCTTTTGGGGTGGAAAAGCCAAACCTCTGCTTTGGGGGAAGGGTTGAGTGATTGAACGCAAGGAATTGTCATTTAGAGCGCTGTGTTTTATTTATTATTATTATTATTATTTATTTGATTTAATATGCCACCCTATCCCCGAAGGGCTCAGGGCGGTGTACAGTATAAAACATCATACATAAAATCATAAATATAATTTAAAACAACAGTTATGTCCTAAAACAGCATCCCACGAAACCCTTACGTAACCCTCCCAAGAAAGAATAGGTTTTTTTTAGACAATATTTTTGTCTGTTTGCTAACAGGGGAGTGGTTGCCTCATCTCTCCTTTTGTTAGGACCATCATTTTCATTTTCAATTGATCTCCTTCTTTTGTCAACTCCCAGTTCAAAGTTTTCAGTTTTAGTTTACATATATACCCGATCAAAGCAGAGGTGGGATCCAGCAGGTTCTCACAGGTTCCCGAGAGTAGGTTACTCATTATTTATGTGAGCCGAGAGGGGGTTACTAATGAGTGATTTCGCCACATGATTTTTGCCTTCGTTACGCCCCTCCTCTCAGCAGTAGTGCGCAGAACTTGAAGCAGTCCAGCAGGAGGTGCACCAGCGTGCGTGGCACCCTGCACCTGCGTGCATTCGTTTCCCGCCCAAGGACCGGCGCAGCAGCTGCGTCCTTGCCACAGCCCCGCCCCCGGAATGCCACGCCCCCGGAATGCCCAGCCACGCCCCCGGAATGCCCCGCCCAGCCCCATTGGCGCTACGCCACTGTTTGAATCCCACCACCATGGGAACCTGTTACTAAAAATTTTGGATCCCACCACTGGATCAAAGTATGAAACAGTGCACTTATCCAGAGATAAGGGCGGGCAAAAAGATAGAAGTAAAATCCAGTAGTTGAGGTTATGTTGGGGGAAAAAATAGGCTGTCCATGCTAATCAGGAGAGCAGCTAGTCATTTCCTCTCCAAGACTTTATCTTCATCTTTCCCAACATTAAACTGCGCAATAGAAGATAATCAGTTCGAAGAGAGGAGCAATTCAACACTGCTAAACTTTCCTGTTGTTACCGCACTACCAGGGTAACTTTTAATGATTCAATGTGATTCTAGCTCTCGGTAGCGCGGAGGAACAAGAACGGGACCCAACACAGCGAGTATAATAAACCAGCAAGAATTCTTTATTGAGATGCCGACCTAAGTGTCAGCACCTCCATTCCACAGCAACTGCACTGCCTAGCAGCTTTACAAGGCATTTTGAACACTTTTCTCCCGCCGGGAAAACTGGGAGACCACCGTACAACCCATCACCATTCATTAACAAAAAGAAGAACCAATCCCATTCCAGAGGGCAGTCCCTTCTTGAATTTCGCGGCAGATCCAGAGCGAGGTGCTGACATAGGCGAAAAACACAAAGGATTAGCTGGGTGAAGTGATCAGGAAAACGAAACCTAAGGGTGCAGCACCCTTTATCTGCTGGGTGATGAGATTAAGCCAGGCTGATGTCCGTCTTCCGGGGTTTCCTTTGTTGCAGAACTGGTCTCAGTTTGTGAATGTAAAGGGCAGAGGTGGGATCCAACCAGTTCTCACCCCTTCTCTAGAAGCGGTTACTAATTTTTTCTGAGTGCGAGAAGGGGTTACTAAAGCAACCTCCCTGCCCGATAGGGACTGGACGTGCGTGTGTGCGGCGGCGCCACCGTTTGAACCCCACCACCATCGGAACCTGTTATTAAAATTTTTGGATCCCACCACTGGAAAAGGGGATTACTAAGGTGGGGAAGGCTGGGCTTTCGCCAGCATGTTTGCTTTGAGAAAGGGGAATGTACACAAATGCAGAACAAATCCTATCTTCTACATAATACAAACATTATTTCTATCTATAATTACAGAAAAATAAAATACAGTTTCATTTTATTTGTAAACAAAGATCAGAAATGGATTTCTTTATTTCTGACACCGCTATCACTGTTAGAAACAAGGTAAAGGAAAGTTCTTCAAAATTAAAAAGAAAAATAGAGGGAGTAAAAGACGCGGTCTTGCGCTCTTCACCGGAAGTCGCCTCAGCTGAGCAATTCCCTGGTTTGATGGTTATGTTGCATGTTGGTTCTGTTTGCATTGGGAGGCTTTTAGCCAGCAGTTGATTGGCTATTCTTTGCACTGGAGAACTCATGGATTTTTCCCCATAGAAAACAATGGGGGAACTTTGCTCAGCCACCCACAGAACTGGGCCCCGTTGGTTCTGCAGTCTGGCTGTATTCATTTACATATTTCTGTTGGCAACTCATCAGAAAGGTAGCTTCCTATTTCATGGATGGCAAAGTGCAGTCCTGAAAGATCTGCCGTGGAAAATACAGAAGAATTCTGCTTCTAGGTTGTGAGAAACATTCAAAGCTGCATTCTGGTTCTTTTGTGTTTTACCCTTTTATCCCTCTGTAATTTGACATGAGGTTAGTACTGAAACAAAAAGTTAATACTTTTACTAATTAAGAGGCTCGGTCTGTGTTTCTTGGAAACCACTATGTCTGTGCTCAGCTGGATGAAGGATTGCTTGCTTAATAAATTGCTTAATAAATTTTCAAAGCTTCTGTAATTGCAGAAATGAAAGCTGCCATAATTTTACAGTGCAGTCCTAAGCAGAGTTATACTCTAAACAACGCCAAGACTTTCAATGGTTTGTTAGACCCGAAACGATCTGAGACCCTCATATCTTCAGGACACCTTTGCTGGTATAACCACCCCCCCTGAAAGTTACATTTGTTTACAGATAACTTCCTGGAAATCCTTGGTCCAACACTCATCTGGTTAACCTTGACCAGGGTTAGGGCCTTTTTGGCTGTGACCCCAACCTGGAGGAACTCTTTGTCCAAACAGCCCTGAAGGATCTTGTCTGATGGCCGAGAATACCGATGCTCACAATGTGATACTGGCCCGTGCTCTGAAGCCTGCTCTCCCATCTTTTCCATCATTGTCTCAGTTTACATTGTGTTATTCCTAACTTACCCTGGACTGCTGATGGTGATGTTTTATTTATTGATATCCGAGGGATGAATAGATTTGGATTACGTGTGCCAATATTGTGTTGATTTATTATGCTTGTGTCTCCGTCACTGCTTCCTGAGTTAGCGTTATCTTGAAGTCATTATAGTGTATTGCCATGTGTTTTAAACCTCTCTGCTTCAGTGGGGAGAGGACAGGATAAAAATCAAATCAAGTGAATAAATAATTGACATCAGCCGCCGCCACCCCTTGTGTGGATGAGGTATACTCTCTTTTCCTTCAAAGAAATTCTCACCTCTCTCTCTCTCTGGCCGGGAAATTGCATAATAGCCCAGGGGTGTCTCAATAGGGATCATGCAGGGAACTATCTCATTGTATTAGTGTTGAGTTAGCAAGAGTCTGCAACCTGCGGCTCTGCAGATGTTCATGGACTACAATTCCCATCAGCCCCTGCCAGCACCCTGCATGGGTTTCTGTTGCCCGGAGATCAGCCGTGCTCCAGGAGCTCTCCAGCCCCCGCCTGCAAGTTGGCAAGCCCGGGTGGAAGCGAATGGCTGTGCCCTATTAGGTCCTAAGGGAGCGCCACAAAGGCACGTGGCCGGCGGGGGGGGGGGGGCAACGGAGGGAGGCCAGTCCAGGCGCGCCCCCTCCTCCTCGCAGGGCGCTGCCGGGCTCGAGCGCGCACGCGCGGACGGGGCCAAGCGGAGCCTCCCTGCGCGCTCCGTCACGCGGCTCCCCGCAGCGCGTCTGAAAAGGGGGGGGGGGGGCGGCAGCGCCGGAGCACGTGCCAGCTCGGGAGCCTGACTCACAGGGTCATATGACCGCGGTCACGTGACCAGACGCCGGGGAGGCGGTCCCTTCCCGCTCGGCGGCCGCTGGGCGCCCAGCCGGCCAATCGCCTGGGGGCAGGAAGCGGCGCCGGGCCAATCCTCGCCAGTGGGGCGTGGCCGGCACCTGGGGCTCCGCTACCTGGCGGCTGGGGCTGCGCTGGGATCCTGAGCGCCGCTGCCGAGGTGAGTGGGTGGGTGGGCTGCCCCGGGGGTCCCTCCTAGGGGAGGGGGAGCCGGGTGTGTAGCTGCTGCAGGTAGTCAGTAGGAACGGTCCCCCCCCCCCGGTGGCAGAATGGATCCTCCATGTGCATGAGCAGTCTATCTTAACGGGCAAGCAACAGGACGCAGCTGCTTGGCATAAGCCTCTGGGCATAAGTCCGCTGGGGAGCAAAGGCGAGGCGTTCCTCCCTCCCTCCTTGCGAGTTCAGGCAGGAGGAGGAGCTCGTGCTGGCTGCTGAATCCACTGCTGGGCTTGAGCCCCCTCCTGCCATGTGAAGGGGGGAGTCACGGTCCAGGCAGAAGTTGCCGCTGAGGTCGGTCCAGTGATCAGACCTGCAGAGCTGCCGGGTTCTGGATGAGTCCCCAGGTGGGCTTGGCTGTGTGGAAAGCCCCTGAAACCACCCGTGCTGGTGAGAGAGGGGGGGGGGGGCGAGAGGGCTCTGCTCTCTGCCTTTGGTGGGGGGCTGCCGGGAAGGTCTCTGCGTGCCCCCTTGCCAGCAACCTCAGTGGCCCCGCCTGCCTCTTGTGGCTGCCTGCCAGGGGCTCTCCCCACCCTCTTGGGCTCCTGGACTTCTTTTGCAGCTTCACTTCCTCATGTGCTGAGATTCTTTTGCAGCTTCACTTCCTCATGCGGTGAGACCCAAAGACGTCCTCTCTGCTGCAGCGGCTGGGCCAGCGGCCTCTCTCGTCTGCGTCCCGACTGCCGGTGAGTTCTGTTCTGTCTTTCACTTTCGCTGCTGTGTGCCAGTGCGCGCACTCTTGTGAGCCTCTGAAGCCAGTCTGCTGATGACATTGCTTTCAGTTTTCTGCATGAAAGGCCCTCCACCCCAGGCCCCTCTTCTGGGTGTTTGCACAAAACCTGCAGGCAACTCCCAGCTTCCCTGGAATTTATTTGAAAAGATATTTGGGGGGGGGGGGGGGGGGTGATGTGCCAAACAAGGGAGGGGCATGAAGTGTGCTGGAGGCCAGCAACAGCCAGAGCGGGGGGGTCCCCAATGTTTTTGGGGCCCGTTACATGTTAGGTATTCCAACACAGCATAGTGGGTGTGGCACCAAAATGGCTGCTGCAGTAGGCGGACCCAGCCTCAAAAGCAATTGCTGCCCCTTCAGTTCAGTAACACAATGTGCAGATCTTTGTGCAGCCAATCAAATCTCCAGTCCTCAGTCAGACCCCTGGCGGGAATGAAGCCCCCCTGGCCCCACCCACTTCCTAAAAACACTTGGCCGGCACAAACGCTGTACTGGGGACCTCTTTGCTAGACCCAGGTAGGTCAGCGTGTTCTGTAGGAGTTCCACCATCTTAGCTGCTGTTCTAGACCTCAGCATTGTAACGTGCAGCATATATATGTGGTGAGACTTTTTGGTGTGCAGGGTTATGATGCAGTGTGGGGTTGGCTAATAATTTTTGCTTGTTGGCCTTTTGTGTGAGGAAGAGGGACCCAATCCACAAACATCCTAGCAAAGCGATGGTGAACCTTTTCGAGACCGAGTGCCCAGATTGCAACCCAAAACTCACTTATTTATCGCGAAGTGCCAACACGGCAATTTAACCTGAATACTGAGGTTTTAGTATAGAAAAAACGGTTGGCTCAGAGGTGTGTGTTACTCGAGAGTAAGCTTGGTGGTAGTCGGTGGCTTTGCTTTGAAGCAACCATGCAACTCTTCCAATGGGTGAATCACGACCCTGGGAGGGTTTACTCAGAAGCAAGCCCCATTGCCAGCAACCGAGCTTACTCCCAGGTAAAGGATCTCACTTTAGTTCCTTGCATGAAAATCAGTGGGGTTTAACAGCCCTTAACACGGTTACCTACACTGCTTCCCCCAAACTAGGTCTTAGGTTTAATGCTAATAATTGAGCCCAGCGGCCCAGGCCAGCCTAGATGTGGGGGTGGGGAGGGACTCTGCAAGTGCCCACAGAGAGGGCTCTGGGTGCCATAGGTTCGCCACCACTGTCCTAGCAAGTCCGGCTTCTGTTTCTCCCCACTCTCTTCGCCACCACGTGCCTGCTGATGTGGGAAGAGAGATGCCTCTGTTCCCTGAGGTGGGGGGGGGGGCAGCTTGAGGACAGTGGGGTGAAGGTCAGGTGGCATTCCTTGGGCCCTGAGGGCATTAGCAGGTATTGCTTTCCTGGCCAAGCGCTCTTTGAGGCCTGTTTCCGGCAGCTTTCCTCCCCCTGCCTTGCCTGTTGGGCCTTGTGTGGATTGGATGTCCACTTGGATTTCTTCTTCTTTTTTTGCTCAGGGAAGTCCTGCAGATGTTGCCTTGAGCTTTGTAACTCTTTGCCAGCGGTTTTTTTCCCAGTTCTCCAGCCGCTGTCTGGCTGGGTTCCGGGGAGGGGAAACTGCCCTTCTGAAGCGTCCCTTCAGCAGTGGCGTAGAGGTTAAGAGCAGGTGCACTCTAATTTGGAGGAACCAGGTTTGATTCCCAGCTCTGCTGCTTGAGCTGTGGAGGCTTATCTGAGGAATTCAGATTAGCCTGTGCACTCCCACACACACCAGCTGGGTGACCTTGGGCCAGTCACAGTTCTTTGGAGCTCTCTCAGCCCCACCCACCTCACAGGGTGTTTGTTGTGAGGGGGGAAGGGCAAGGAGATTGTAAGACCCGAGTCTCCTGCAGGAGAGAAAGGGGGGATATAAATCCAAACTCCTCCCCCCCCCCCCCCCCCCCCCCCCCCCCCCCCCCCCCCCCCCCCCCCCCCCCCCCCCCCCCCCCCCCCCCCCCCCCCCCCCCCCCCCCCCCCCCCCCCCCCCCCCCCCCCACCCCCCCTCCCCCCCACCCCCCCCCCCACCCACCCACCCCCCCACCCACCCCCCCCCCCCCCCACCCACCCACCCCCCCCCCCCCCCCCCCCCCCACCCCCCCCCCCCCCCCCCCCCCCCCCCCCCCACCCCCCCCCCCCCCCACCCCCCCCCCCCCCCCCCCCCCCCCCCCCCCACCCCCCCCCCCCCCCACCCCCCCCCCCCCCCACCCCCCCCCCCCCCCACCCCCCCCCCCCCCCACCCCCCCCCCCCCCCACCCCCCCCCCCCCCCACCCCCCCCCCCCCCCACCCCCCCCCCCCCCCACCCCCCCCCCCCCCCACCCCCCCCCCCCCCCACCCCCCCCCCCCCCCACCCCCCCCCCCCCCCACCCCCCCCCCCCCCCACCCCCCCCCCCCCCCACCCCCCCCCCCCCCCACCCCCCCCCCCCCCCACCCCCCCCCCCCCCCACCCCCCCCCCCCCCCACCCCCCCCCCCCCCCACCCCCCCCCCCCCCCACCCCCCCCCCCCCCCACCCCCCCCCCCCCCCACCCCCCCCCCCCCCCACCCCCCCCCCCCCCCACCCCCCCCCCCCCCCACCCCCCCCCCCCCCCACCCCCCCCCCCCCCCACCCCCCCCCCCCCCCACCCCCCCCCCCCCCCACCCCCCCCCCCCCCCACCCCCCCCCCCCCCCACCCCCCCCCCCCCCCACCCCCCCCCCCCCCCACCCCCCCCCCCCCCCACCCCCCCCCCCCCCCACCCCCCCCCCCCCCCACCCCCCCCCCCCCCCACCCCCCCCCCCCCCCACCCCCCCCCCCCCCCACCCCCCCCCCCCCCCACCCCCCCCCCCCCCCACCCCCCCCCCCCCCCACCCCCCCCCCCCCCCACCCCCCCCCCCCCCCACCCCCCCCCCCCCCCACCCCCCCCCCCCCCCACCCCCCCCCCCCCCCACCCCCCCCCCCCCCCACCCCCCCCCCCCCCCACCCCCCCCCCCCCCCACCCCCCCCCCCCCCCACCCCCCCCCCCCCCCACCCCCCCCCCCCCCCACCCCCCCCCCCCCCCACCCCCCCCCCCCCCCACCCCCCCCCCCCCCCACCCCCCCCCCCCCCCACCCCCCCCCCCCCCCACCCCCCCCCCCCCCCACCCCCCCCCCCCCCCACCCCCCCCCCCCCCCACCCCCCCCCCCCCCCACCCCCCCCCCCCCCCACCCCCCCCCCCCCCCACCCCCCCCCCCCCCCACCCCCCCCCCCCCCCACCCCCCCCCCCCCCCACCCCCCCCCCCCCCCACCCCCCCCCCCCCCCACCCCCCCCCCCCCCCACCCCCCCCCCCCCCCACCCCCCCCCCCCCCCACCCCCCCCCCCCCCCACCCCCCCCCCCCCCCACCCCCCCCCCCCCCCACCCCCCCCCCCCCCCACCCCCCCCCCCCCCCACCCCCCCCCCCCCCCACCCCCCCCCCCCCCCACCCCCCCCCCCCCCCACCCCCCCCCCCCCCCACCCCCCCCCCCCCCCACCCCCCCCCCCCCCCACCCCCCCCCCCCCCCACCCCCCCCCCCCCCCACCCCCCCCCCCCCCCACCCCCCCCCCCCCCCACCCCCCCCCCCCCCCACCCCCCCCCCCCCCCACCCCCCCCCCCCCCCACCCCCCCCCCCCCCCACCCCCCCCCCCCCCCACCCCCCCCCCCCCCCACCCCCCCCCCCCCCCACCCCCCCCCCCCCCCACCCCCCCCCCCCCCCACCCCCCCCCCCCCCCACCCCCCCCCCCCCCCACCCCCCCCCCCCCCCACCCCCCCCCCCCCCCACCCCCCCCCCCCCCCACCCCCCCCCCCCCCCACCCCCCCCCCCCCCCACCCCCCCCCCCCCCCACCCCCCCCCCCCCCCACCCCCCCCCCCCCCCACCCCCCCCCCCCCCCACCCCCCCCCCCCCCCACCCCCCCCCCCCCCCACCCCCCCCCCCCCCCACCCCCCCCCCCCCCCACCCCCCCCCCCCCCCACCCCCCCCCCCCCCCACCCCCCCCCCCCCCCACCCCCCCCCCCCCCCACCCCCCCCCCCCCCCACCCCCCCCCCCCCCCACCCCCCCCCCCCCCCACCCCCCCCCCCCCCCACCCCCCCCCCCCCCCACCCCCCCCCCCCCCCACCCCCCCCCCCCCCCACCCCCCCCCCCCCCCACCCCCCCCCCCCCCCACCCCCCCCCCCCCCCACCCCCCCCCCCCCCCACCCCCCCCCCCCCCCACCCCCCCCCCCCCCCACCCCCCCCCCCCCCCACCCCCCCCCCCCCCCACCCCCCCCCCCCCCCACCCCCCCCCCCCCCCACCCCCCCCCCCCCCCACCCCCCCCCCCCCCCACCCCCCCCCCCCCCCACCCCCCCCCCCCCCCACCCCCCCCCCCCCCCACCCCCCCCCCCCCCCACCCCCCCCCCCCCCCACCCCCCCCCCCCCCCACCCCCCCCCCCCCCCACCCCCCCCCCCCCCCACCCCCCCCCCCCCCCACCCCCCCCCCCCCCCACCCCCCCCCCCCCCCACCCCCCCCCCCCCCCACCCCCCCCCCCCCCCACCCCCCCCCCCCCCCACCCCCCCCCCCCCCCACCCCCCCCCCCCCCCACCCCCCCCCCCCCCCACCCCCCCCCCCCCCCACCCCCCCCCCCCCCCACCCCCCCCCCCCCCCACCCCCCCCCCCCCCCACCCCCCCCCCCCCCCACCCCCCCCCCCCCCCACCCCCCCCCCCCCCCACCCCCCCCCCCCCCCACCCCCCCCCCCCCCCACCCCCCCCCCCCCCCACCCCCCCCCCCCCCCACCCCCCCCCCCCCCCACCCCCCCCCCCCCCCACCCCCCCCCCCCCCCACCCCCCCCCCCCCCCACCCCCCCCCCCCCCCACCCCCCCCCCCCCCCACCCCCCCCCCCCCCCACCCCCCCCCCCCCCCACCCCCCCCCCCCCCCACCCCCCCCCCCCCCCACCCCCCCCCCCCCCCACCCCCCCCCCCCCCCACCCCCCCCCCCCCCCACCCCCCCCCCCCCCCACCCCCCCCCCCCCCCACCCCCCCCCCCCCCCACCCCCCCCCCCCCCCACCCCCCCCCCCCCCCACCCCCCCCCCCCCCCACCCCCCCCCCCCCCCACCCCCCCCCCCCCCCACCCCCCCCCCCCCCCACCCCCCCCCCCCCCCACCCCCCCCCCCCCCCACCCCCCCCCCCCCCCACCCCCCCCCCCCCCCACCCCCCCCCCCCCCCACCCCCCCCCCCCCCCACCCCCCCCCCCCCCCACCCCCCCCCCCCCCCACCCCCCCCCCCCCCCACCCCCCCCCCCCCCCACCCCCCCCCCCCCCCACCCCCCCCCCCCCCCACCCCCCCCCCCCCCCACCCCCCCCCCCCCCCACCCCCCCCCCCCCCCACCCCCCCCCCCCCCCACCCCCCCCCCCCCCCACCCCCCCCCCCCCCCACCCCCCCCCCCCCCCACCCCCCCCCCCCCCCACCCCCCCCCCCCCCCACCCCCCCCCCCCCCCACCCCCCCCCCCCCCCACCCCCCCCCCCCCCCACCCCCCCCCCCCCCCACCCCCCCCCCCCCCCACCCCCCCCCCCCCCCACCCCCCCCCCCCCCCACCCCCCCCCCCCCCCACCCCCCCCCCCCCCCACCCCCCCCCCCCCCCACCCCCCCCCCCCCCCACCCCCCCCCCCCCCCACCCCCCCCCCCCCCCACCCCCCCCCCCCCCCACCCCCCCCCCCCCCCACCCCCCCCCCCCCCCACCCCCCCCCCCCCCCACCCCCCCCCCCCCCCACCCCCCCCCCCCCCCACCCCCCCCCCCCCCCACCCCCCCCCCCCCCCACCCCCCCCCCCCCCCACCCCCCCCCCCCCCCACCCCCCCCCCCCCCCACCCCCCCCCCCCCCCACCCCCCCCCCCCCCCACCCCCCCCCCCCCCCACCCCCCCCCCCCCCCACCCCCCCCCCCCCCCACCCCCCCCCCCCCCCACCCCCCCCCCCCCCCACCCCCCCCCCCCCCCACCCCCCCCCCCCCCCACCCCCCCCCCCCCCCACCCCCCCCCCCCCCCACCCCCCCCCCCCCCCACCCCCCCCCCCCCCCACCCCCCCCCCCCCCCACCCCCCCCCCCCCCCACCCCCCCCCCCCCCCACCCCCCCCCCCCCCCACCCCCCCCCCCCCCCACCCCCCCCCCCCCCCACCCCCCCCCCCCCCCACCCCCCCCCCCCCCCACCCCCCCCCCCCCCCACCCCCCCCCCCCCCCACCCCCCCCCCCCCCCACCCCCCCCCCCCCCCACCCCCCCCCCCCCCCACCCCCCCCCCCCCCCACCCCCCCCCCCCCCCACCCCCCCCCCCCCCCACCCCCCCCCCCCCCCACCCCCCCCCCCCCCCACCCCCCCCCCCCCCCACCCCCCCCCCCCCCCACCCCCCCCCCCCCCCACCCCCCCCCCCCCCCACCCCCCCCCCCCCCCACCCCCCCCCCCCCCCACCCCCCCCCCCCCCCACCCCCCCCCCCCCCCACCCCCCCCCCCCCCCACCCCCCCCCCCCCCCACCCCCCCCCCCCCCCACCCCCCCCCCCCCCCACCCCCCCCCCCCCCCACCCCCCCCCCCCCCCACCCCCCCCCCCCCCCACCCCCCCCCCCCCCCACCCCCCCCCCCCCCCACCCCCCCCCCCCCCCACCCCCCCCCCCCCCCACCCCCCCCCCCCCCCACCCCCCCCCCCCCCCACCCCCCCCCCCCCCCACCCCCCCCCCCCCCCACCCCCCCCCCCCCCCACCCCCCCCCCCCCCCACCCCCCCCCCCCCCCACCCCCCCCCCCCCCCACCCCCCCCCCCCCCCACCCCCCCCCCCCCCCACCCCCCCCCCCCCCCACCCCCCCCCCCCCCCACCCCCCCCCCCCCCCACCCCCCCCCCCCCCCACCCCCCCCCCCCCCCACCCCCCCCCCCCCCCACCCCCCCCCCCCCCCACCCCCCCCCCCCCCCACCCCCCCCCCCCCCCACCCCCCCCCCCCCCCACCCCCCCCCCCCCCCACCCCCCCCCCCCCCCACCCCCCCCCCCCCCCACCCCCCCCCCCCCCCACCCCCCCCCCCCCCCACCCCCCCCCCCCCCCACCCCCCCCCCCCCCCACCCCCCCCCCCCCCCACCCCCCCCCCCCCCCACCCCCCCCCCCCCCCACCCCCCCCCCCCCCCACCCCCCCCCCCCCCCACCCCCCCCCCCCCCCACCCCCCCCCCCCCCCACCCCCCCCCCCCCCCACCCCCCCCCCCCCCCACCCCCCCCCCCCCCCACCCCCCCCCCCCCCCACCCCCCCCCCCCCCCACCCCCCCCCCCCCCCACCCCCCCCCCCCCCCACCCCCCCCCCCCCCCACCCCCCCCCCCCCCCACCCCCCCCCCCCCCCACCCCCCCCCCCCCCCACCCCCCCCCCCCCCCACCCCCCCCCCCCCCCACCCCCCCCCCCCCCCACCCCCCCCCCCCCCCACCCCCCCCCCCCCCCACCCCCCCCCCCCCCCACCCCCCCCCCCCCCCACCCCCCCCCCCCCCCACCCCCCCCCCCCCCCACCCCCCCCCCCCCCCACCCCCCCCCCCCCCCACCCCCCCCCCCCCCCACCCCCCCCCCCCCCCACCCCCCCCCCCCCCCACCCCCCCCCCCCCCCACCCCCCCCCCCCCCCACCCCCCCCCCCCCCCACCCCCCCCCCCCCCCACCCCCCCCCCCCCCCACCCCCCCCCCCCCCCACCCCCCCCCCCCCCCACCCCCCCCCCCCCCCACCCCCCCCCCCCCCCACCCCCCCCCCCCCCCACCCCCCCCCCCCCCCACCCCCCCCCCCCCCCACCCCCCCCCCCCCCCACCCCCCCCCCCCCCCACCCCCCCCCCCCCCCACCCCCCCCCCCCCCCACCCCCCCCCCCCCCCACCCCCCCCCCCCCCCACCCCCCCCCCCCCCCACCCCCCCCCCCCCCCACCCCCCCCCCCCCCCACCCCCCCCCCCCCCCACCCCCCCCCCCCCCCACCCCCCCCCCCCCCCACCCCCCCCCCCCCCCACCCCCCCCCCCCCCCACCCCCCCCCCCCCCCACCCCCCCCCCCCCCCACCCCCCCCCCCCCCCACCCCCCCCCCCCCCCACCCCCCCCCCCCCCCACCCCCCCCCCCCCCCACCCCCCCCCCCCCCCACCCCCCCCCCCCCCCACCCCCCCCCCCCCCCACCCCCCCCCCCCCCCACCCCCCCCCCCCCCCACCCCCCCCCCCCCCCACCCCCCCCCCCCCCCACCCCCCCCCCCCCCCACCCCCCCCCCCCCCCACCCCCCCCCCCCCCCACCCCCCCCCCCCCCCACCCCCCCCCCCCCCCACCCCCCCCCCCCCCCACCCCCCCCCCCCCCCACCCCCCCCCCCCCCCACCCCCCCCCCCCCCCACCCCCCCCCCCCCCCACCCCCCCCCCCCCCCACCCCCCCCCCCCCCCACCCCCCCCCCCCCCCACCCCCCCCCCCCCCCACCCCCCCCCCCCCCCACCCCCCCCCCCCCCCACCCCCCCCCCCCCCCACCCCCCCCCCCCCCCACCCCCCCCCCCCCCCACCCCCCCCCCCCCCCACCCCCCCCCCCCCCCACCCCCCCCCCCCCCCACCCCCCCCCCCCCCCACCCCCCCCCCCCCCCACCCCCCCCCCCCCCCACCCCCCCCCCCCCCCACCCCCCCCCCCCCCCACCCCCCCCCCCCCCCACCCCCCCCCCCCCCCACCCCCCCCCCCCCCCACCCCCCCCCCCCCCCACCCCCCCCCCCCCCCACCCCCCCCCCCCCCCACCCCCCCCCCCCCCCACCCCCCCCCCCCCCCACCCCCCCCCCCCCCCACCCCCCCCCCCCCCCACCCCCCCCCCCCCCCACCCCCCCCCCCCCCCACCCCCCCCCCCCCCCACCCCCCCCCCCCCCCACCCCCCCCCCCCCCCACCCCCCCCCCCCCCCACCCCCCCCCCCCCCCACCCCCCCCCCCCCCCACCCCCCCCCCCCCCCACCCCCCCCCCCCCCCACCCCCCCCCCCCCCCACCCCCCCCCCCCCCCACCCCCCCCCCCCCCCACCCCCCCCCCCCCCCACCCCCCCCCCCCCCCACCCCCCCCCCCCCCCACCCCCCCCCCCCCCCACCCCCCCCCCCCCCCACCCCCCCCCCCCCCCACCCCCCCCCCCCCCCACCCCCCCCCCCCCCCACCCCCCCCCCCCCCCACCCCCCCCCCCCCCCACCCCCCCCCCCCCCCACCCCCCCCCCCCCCCACCCCCCCCCCCCCCCACCCCCCCCCCCCCCCACCCCCCCCCCCCCCCACCCCCCCCCCCCCCCACCCCCCCCCCCCCCCACCCCCCCCCCCCCCCACCCCCCCCCCCCCCCACCCCCCCCCCCCCCCACCCCCCCCCCCCCCCACCCCCCCCCCCCCCCACCCCCCCCCCCCCCCACCCCCCCCCCCCCCCACCCCCCCCCCCCCCCACCCCCCCCCCCCCCCACCCCCCCCCCCCCCCACCCCCCCCCCCCCCCACCCCCCCCCCCCCCCACCCCCCCCCCCCCCCACCCCCCCCCCCCCCCACCCCCCCCCCCCCCCACCCCCCCCCCCCCCCACCCCCCCCCCCCCCCACCCCCCCCCCCCCCCACCCCCCCCCCCCCCCACCCCCCCCCCCCCCCACCCCCCCCCCCCCCCACCCCCCCCCCCCCCCACCCCCCCCCCCCCCCACCCCCCCCCCCCCCCACCCCCCCCCCCCCCCACCCCCCCCCCCCCCCACCCCCCCCCCCCCCCACCCCCCCCCCCCCCCACCCCCCCCCCCCCCCACCCCCCCCCCCCCCCACCCCCCCCCCCCCCCACCCCCCCCCCCCCCCACCCCCCCCCCCCCCCACCCCCCCCCCCCCCCACCCCCCCCCCCCCCCACCCCCCCCCCCCCCCACCCCCCCCCCCCCCCACCCCCCCCCCCCCCCACCCCCCCCCCCCCCCACCCCCCCCCCCCCCCACCCCCCCCCCCCCCCACCCCCCCCCCCCCCCACCCCCCCCCCCCCCCACCCCCCCCCCCCCCCACCCCCCCCCCCCCCCACCCCCCCCCCCCCCCACCCCCCCCCCCCCCCACCCCCCCCCCCCCCCACCCCCCCCCCCCCCCACCCCCCCCCCCCCCCACCCCCCCCCCCCCCCACCCCCCCCCCCCCCCACCCCCCCCCCCCCCCACCCCCCCCCCCCCCCACCCCCCCCCCCCCCCACCCCCCCCCCCCCCCACCCCCCCCCCCCCCCACCCCCCCCCCCCCCCACCCCCCCCCCCCCCCACCCCCCCCCCCCCCCACCCCCCCCCCCCCCCACCCCCCCCCCCCCCCACCCCCCCCCCCCCCCACCCCCCCCCCCCCCCACCCCCCCCCCCCCCCACCCCCCCCCCCCCCCACCCCCCCCCCCCCCCACCCCCCCCCCCCCCCACCCCCCCCCCCCCCCACCCCCCCCCCCCCCCACCCCCCCCCCCCCCCACCCCCCCCCCCCCCCACCCCCCCCCCCCCCCACCCCCCCCCCCCCCCACCCCCCCCCCCCCCCACCCCCCCCCCCCCCCACCCCCCCCCCCCCCCACCCCCCCCCCCCCCCACCCCCCCCCCCCCCCACCCCCCCCCCCCCCCACCCCCCCCCCCCCCCACCCCCCCCCCCCCCCACCCCCCCCCCCCCCCACCCCCCCCCCCCCCCACCCCCCCCCCCCCCCACCCCCCCCCCCCCCCACCCCCCCCCCCCCCCACCCCCCCCCCCCCCCACCCCCCCCCCCCCCCACCCCCCCCCCCCCCCACCCCCCCCCCCCCCCACCCCCCCCCCCCCCCACCCCCCCCCCCCCCCACCCCCCCCCCCCCCCACCCCCCCCCCCCCCCACCCCCCCCCCCCCCCACCCCCCCCCCCCCCCACCCCCCCCCCCCCCCACCCCCCCCCCCCCCCACCCCCCCCCCCCCCCACCCCCCCCCCCCCCCACCCCCCCCCCCCCCCACCCCCCCCCCCCCCCACCCCCCCCCCCCCCCACCCCCCCCCCCCCCCACCCCCCCCCCCCCCCACCCCCCCCCCCCCCCACCCCCCCCCCCCCCCACCCCCCCCCCCCCCCACCCCCCCCCCCCCCCACCCCCCCCCCCCCCCACCCCCCCCCCCCCCCACCCCCCCCCCCCCCCACCCCCCCCCCCCCCCACCCCCCCCCCCCCCCACCCCCCCCCCCCCCCACCCCCCCCCCCCCCCACCCCCCCCCCCCCCCACCCCCCCCCCCCCCCACCCCCCCCCCCCCCCACCCCCCCCCCCCCCCACCCCCCCCCCCCCCCACCCCCCCCCCCCCCCACCCCCCCCCCCCCCCACCCCCCCCCCCCCCCACCCCCCCCCCCCCCCACCCCCCCCCCCCCCCACCCCCCCCCCCCCCCACCCCCCCCCCCCCCCACCCCCCCCCCCCCCCACCCCCCCCCCCCCCCACCCCCCCCCCCCCCCACCCCCCCCCCCCCCCACCCCCCCCCCCCCCCACCCCCCCCCCCCCCCACCCCCCCCCCCCCCCACCCCCCCCCCCCCCCACCCCCCCCCCCCCCCACCCCCCCCCCCCCCCACCCCCCCCCCCCCCCACCCCCCCCCCCCCCCACCCCCCCCCCCCCCCACCCCCCCCCCCCCCCACCCCCCCCCCCCCCCACCCCCCCCCCCCCCCACCCCCCCCCCCCCCCACCCCCCCCCCCCCCCACCCCCCCCCCCCCCCACCCCCCCCCCCCCCCACCCCCCCCCCCCCCCACCCCCCCCCCCCCCCACCCCCCCCCCCCCCCACCCCCCCCCCCCCCCACCCCCCCCCCCCCCCACCCCCCCCCCCCCCCACCCCCCCCCCCCCCCACCCCCCCCCCCCCCCACCCCCCCCCCCCCCCACCCCCCCCCCCCCCCACCCCCCCCCCCCCCCACCCCCCCCCCCCCCCACCCCCCCCCCCCCCCACCCCCCCCCCCCCCCACCAGGCTCTCCAGATGTTCAGGAACTACAATTCCCATCAGCCCCTACCAGCATGGCCAATTGGCCATGCTGACAGAGGCTGATGGGAATTGTAGTTCCTGAACATCTGGAGAGCCACAGGTTCCCTACCCCTGGCCTAGTTCTATTGGGACATGCAACTGTTGACTCAGATTCTCCGGCCTTTCCTAGGATCCTGACAGCGAGTTTCTCTTGTGCTGTGGCTGCTGAGTGTGGAAGAGGGGCTGGCAGAGCTCTTACTAAGGAGTAAGCACTTTAAAGAGTAAGCGCTTACTCATGAGTAAGCCCCGCTTACCTGTGAGTCGGGCTCTAACCCCTCTTCCTGGCCCAGCAGCTGCAGCGCGAGAGAAAATCGCACCGGCAACTGCTGGGTCGGGAAGAGGGGCTGGAGCCTGACTCGTGAGTAAGCAGGGCTCCAAGCAGGGGGGCGCCTGGAGGGGGTTTTGCCTCTGGGCACCACATGGCCCCCACATAACCCCATATATGGATCCCCTTGGGGATGGGGCGGTATAGAAATCGAAATAATAAATAAATAAATAAATAAATAAATAAATAAATAAATAAATAAATAAATAAATAAATAAATATAAGCTATGTAAGATAGAAATAGGTGGATAATATTGTAGGGTTTTTTTTTCTTTTTCTTTCCTTGTTTATTATGGAAGACTAAAACTGGTCATGTTTGTTACTTTCTATGTTACTCTTCTACTATAGGAAAATAACATTTATTAATTCAAAAAGAAAAAAAATAACCTCTGCCCACCCTTGGCCCTGCCTCGGATACCCCCCATTCCTGCTCTCTCCTCTTCCTCCTAGGCTGTGTGCTGCGTTGACCACCTCCACTGCTGTCCTCAGGGGACCACGTGCGACTTGGCCCACTCGAAGTGCACCCTGACCCCCCGGTGGTCGTGGCCGGTCACCCGCTTCCTTACAGACCTCCAAAAAGGTGTGGATGTCTTAATGCTCTGCAAAAGGGTGGGGGGAGTGGAATATTCTCGGAAGGAAGAGGGAAAAAAATCACAGCTGTACATTTGTGCATCAAGTGCAGTGGGAATAGTGGAAACGAGTCAGTTTGGAGAGTGGGGGGCTGACAGTCCCAGGGGTGCTGGGTCATGTTGCCCAGCGCCCAGTAGAGGAACGGGTGCTTTTGGCACCGCTGAGAGCTGACACTGGCGTTTTGTTTAGAGCAGGGGTCTTCAAACTATGGCCCTCCAGATGTTCATGGACTACAATTCCCACCAGCCCCTGCCAGCATGGCCAAGTGGCAGGGCTGATGGGAATTGTAGGTCATGAACATCTGGGGGGCCATAGTTTGAAGACTCTTGGTTTAGAGCTTCTGTGATTTAGGTTAAGTGCAGAGAAATGCCGAATGGGCATTGGATGCATGAGGACACAAGCGTTCTTTTTTTGTCTGGGAGCTTGGGGTAGTCCTGCGGCCCTCCTTGGTCCCCAGCTGGCAGGGGCTGCCCTTTTTCCTTGCCCTTGAGCGTGTCAGCTTCACAACAAATCTGGAAGGGTACCTCTTGCGAAATGGCTTTGCGCAATTTTGTACACCTATTTCAGTGTTTCCCAACCTTTTCGACATCGTGGTACCCTTGACCTCGCTCTTCATATCTCAGGGTACCCCTGAGGTTCATTTGATTTTTTTTTTGCATTTTTAGGGTTTTTTTTTCCGTTTTTGGCCTGTAGGTGGGGGGAGTGGCAAGCAGGGGGAGGGGAGGGAAAGCAGCGTTGACAGCTGCGGTGTTTGTTTGCCTAAATTCGACATGGATTGGGGGGATTTAAAGGGAGAGCTCCGTTTAAATCTACCCCCCCCCCCAATCCACACCGAATTGAGGCAAATAAAACAATGCTGTTTTTCAGTGTTGTTTAAAGGGAGCCCATGAAGCTTCCAACCCCCCCCCCTTCAAAATCCATTTGATTCCTGGGGGGGGGGGGGGGGCAGGCGGTAGCATTGTCATGGTACCCCTGGGACGTGCTCATGGTATCCCAGGGTACCACGGAACCCTGGTTGAGAATCACTGATCTATTTATTGCCTAGTGGCCACGCCTCCGATTTTGTGGATGCTTCTTAGCGCACAGGGGATCCACTGCATTTTTGAGCTTTTGCGCTCAAAGGATGGCAAGTTCGACTGCTGCCAATCCCCTTGACTGCTCCTCAGAAAGCAGGAACACAGAGGTGTGACGTGGATACAAAGATCGGACTTTGGACATTCAAAATGCAAGGAAGTTCAATAAAATAAGAGGACACTCAGTCTATACAAACATCATGTTGAGCATGAATGTAAAATAAAGGGGAAAATCCACAATCCTCTAACCCTTAAACTCTTTACTTATCCTAAATGGATTTAAAATTAGGACAGGCTGGTAGCGGCGTAGGAGGTTAAGAGCTCGTGTATCTAATCTGGAGGAACCGGGTTCGATTCCCAGCTCTGCCGCTTGAGTTGTGGAGGCTTATCTGGGGAATTCAGATTAGCTTGTACACTCCCACACACGCCAGCTGGGTGACCTTGGGCTAGTCACAGCTTCTCGGAGCTCTCTCAGCCCCACCTACTTCACAGGGTGTTTGTTGTGAGGGGGGAAGGGCAAGGAGATTGTCAGCCCCTTTGAGTCTCCTGCAGGAGAGAAAGGGGGGATATAAATCCAAACTCTTCTTCTAATTCCTGAAGCTGCAGCATTTTAAAACGCCTCCCGTTATTTTAGTTCTCTGCCCAGGAGCTCTCCCCGTTGTCCCTTAACACACGATTAATATGAAGCTCCTAAGTGAAAATTTAGTCCTTCGTGGCTTGTTCCCATTTGAGGAAGATGAACCAATAAGAGAGCATCTTTCTCATGTCCTCATAATGTACAGTCTTCTCTTGAGAGTTCGTGCCCCTCTGGGATCAGTTCTGATCTTTTTGGCCATAAGGAAAAGGTCTTTTAGCCCCTTGGCTTTCCCAATCATGTTCTTCAGGTGTGACCATCTAGCACACAGATGTCAAACTTGCGGCCCTCCAGATGTTATGGACTACAGTTCCCACCATCCCCTGCCAGCATCACGCTGGCAGGGGATGATGGGAACTGTAGTCCATAACATCTGGAGGGCCGCAAGTTTGACACCTATGAGCTAGCAGAAATGGCTGGATGGTTGAAATTGCTGGAAGCTGCCCAGTTCCATATCTGCCCACCAGAGTCGTTTGCATCTGTAATCAGGTGTTTTCTACTGGGGATTTGATGACTTATCTCCTCCTCCATCCCAATACCTGCCTTTCTTTGTCAGCGTCAAACTTGTAACCAAGCTCCAGTGCATAGACAGAGTGAATACTTTAATGACTGCGATATAAACAATGATCTCTAAAATGGAGTGCATTTTCTCCACAGGATGTAAAATGCATTTTCCTGCAACACCAAAAATTCTTCCAGAGTTTAAGGTTGTAAAAATGTGCTGGGAAACATTTCGAACGATGCCTCTGAGCCGTCCGTTTCCAGGGTTAGCAGCAGCAGAGGAGTTGGTTTTTATACCCGCTTTTTCTCTACCATAAGAAGTCTCAAAGCGGCTGACGCTCGCATCCCCTCCTCTCCCCTGCTCCCACCAATGGTGAGGTCGGTGGGGCTCAGAGAGTTTTAAGAGAACTGGGATCAGCCCAAGGTCACCAGCAGGCTTCAAGTGGGAAACTGGGGAAATAAACTCGGTTCTCCACTGCTCGTGTAATGGAGAGGGAAATTGAATCAAGTTCTCCTGATCAGAGGCCTGCTGGTCCACCGTGTTCCTTACCCCTCCTCCCTGCGGAAACAAGAAGAATTACGCACCAAATTCTGCAGTCCCTGTTATTATTAGGAAAGAAAATGCCGTTGTCAGTGTTGGCGAGCGTGTGTAGGAGAAGCGGGAAATGCTAAATACCTCCTGAAGCTCTTCGGAGGAATGAAGGGCAGGATAAATGTAATAATATTCTGGTGAAGTTTACAAAATGTATTCAGCCTGCGGGAGCAGCAGTGGCGTAGTGGTTAAGAGCAGGTGCATTCTAATCTGGAGGAGCCGGGTTTGATTCCCACTCTGCCGCCTGAGCTGTGGAGGCTTGTCTGGGGAATTCAGATTAGCCTGTACACTCCCGCACACGCCAGCTGGGTGACCTTGGGCTAGTCACAGCTTCTCGGAGCTCTCTCAGCCCCACCTACCTCACAGGGTGTTTGTTGTGAGGGGGGGAAGGGCAAGGAGATTGTCAGCCCCTTTGAGTCTCCTGCAGGAGAGAAAGGGGGGATATAAATCCAAACTCTTCTTCTTTAGTTGGGGCAGAATTTGGCCAGTGTTGAGATGCACAACAGCTCTGATTAAGATCACTTGTGCACTGGGGTCACTTGTAGCTTCCCAAGTTGCTCCCCCCCCCTCCCGAAATCTAGACCAATCCTGGATAGGCAGCGAGGCATTTATTTCCCCTTTTGACAGCCTCCTTACATGCCTCAGTGGTGCTGAACTGGGAGCCTGCTTCTGTGGATTGGGAGGGCGGGAATGAGGGGAGGGGGACGGCTCCTCCTGTCTTGATGTCGTCCCTTTCTCACTGCAGCTCCCGAGGTACAGTGTGATGCGCTTCACAAATGCCCCACCGGCCACACCTGCTGCCGGAAGTCGTCCAGCGACTGGGGGTGCTGCCCCCTGGAGGAGGTGAGAAGACTTTCCCCTCCCTTTCCTCCCCTTCCTTGCATGCCACCCCTGCCTCCCTTCCCCTCCCTCCCCTTGCATGCCACCCCTCCTGCCCCTCCCTCCGTTAGGGTGGGTGGGCCATGTCTAGACGCTGGGGCCCCTCCCCTCCCTTGCATGCCACCCCTCCTTCCCCTCCCCCACCCGCAGCTAGGGTGGGTGGGCCATGTCCAGATGGTGGGGCCCCTCCCCCTCCTCCCTTGCATGCCACTGGCTAGAATGGAAATGCCAGCGGCTGTCACGTGATCAGCGAGGGCTTTGCTTGCTCAGCGCGTACGAAGTCCAGAGCTCTGTCTGTGGCCCAGGGTGGGGAAGACTTTGGCCTGGGAGTTTGGGCAGCGGTTTAAAGGGTCTGCCCGGGCACGAGGCCTTTTCCTGTGGGCCGTCCAAGCCTGCAGTTCCAGGGGGTTTCTAACAGTTGTTTCCCTCCCCCTCTCTAGGCAGTGTGCTGCTCAGATCACATCCACTGCTGCCCAAAGGGTTTCACCTGTGATCTGGCAGAGGGGACCTGTCTGAAGGGCACGGACAGCATTCCCTGGCTGGCAAAATCCTCTGCGAGCATCACCGCTGTCGTAGCAGCCTCTGCGGGCTCGGTGGTGCCGTGCGATCCCCACACTGCCTGCCCAGATGGGCAGACCTGTTGTCGCCTGCCGACGGGGGCCTGGGGCTGCTGCCCACTGCCACAGGTGAGTGGGGAGGACCCCCCTCCCCCGCCAATTTGTGGTGGGTCTCTCTTTGGGAATTGAGGGTTTGGATCTGGGAGGGAGGTGGGCTCAAATCCAAGACGAGCTGCTCTGGAGACGCCCCGAGAGACTTTGCTGTTGGTCTCAGTTTCCCGTTGACAGAATGGGGTGATCGGCCGTCACTCCATCAATAGGTCCTCCGCTCTTGCCTTTCTGTGTAATTACGGCAGATCCCGTATCTGCTTCTGCCTTCTCCAGCATTGTCCTAAAGCCCCGTGTCAAGGGAAAGTGGGGGCCATGGGTTTTTTTGTCAAGGGTGGGTGGGGTGCCCCCCCCCCAAGGAGCTCTCCAGCTTCCACCCCACCCCCCCTCCTCTTTCTGCTTCCAACATCTCCAGAGCAGTCAAGGCCCTTCTCAGGTGCCACTACCCTAGTCGCGGGGTGGTGGTGGTGGTGGTGGTTCTCCTTCCACTTGGAGCACCCCCTCCAATACCACTGGGGGGTGCTGCCAGGTGTAAATCCAGGCTCTGCAAGTATTGATTGATTGATTGATTATATTTCTATACTGCCCTCCCCCGAAGGGCTCAGGGTGGTGAACAAAAACAGAAATAGAGCACATAGATCAAAGCTAAAATCCATTAATATTACTTAATATTTGGCTCTATATAAAATAACCCCATCCCATTAAAATGCAGCAGACTAAAATCAACATAATCAACATAAACATTAGTAGGACGCCATCGGTACATTTGATACTAGGATGCTGCATTTTAACGGGGTTGATTTTAACATATAGAGCCATATTTAAGGATTATTTAAACCTTGATATGGATTTTATTTGTGCTCTATCTGTTTCGTTCACCGCCCTGAGCCCTCCGGGGAGGGTGGTTTATTGTTGTTGTTGTTGTTGTTGATGATGATGATGATGATGATAATAATAATAATAGATGACACCTACTATCAAGTCCCTTAAACAAAAGAGGGAAGGGGGATGGCAGGATCCACTGTTGTTCTAAGGGGGGGGGCATCAGCAGCCAGCCTCCCCAAAGGCCCGGTGGAACAGCTCGGTCTTGCAGGCCCTGCGGAACCCAGGCCACATGATGCAAGCAAAACCAGGCAGTAATCAAACCAGTAGAGAAAAACAGGCAGGAGATTTCACAACAAGTTGCACAGAACCGGCAATCGAGGAATCAATGAAGGTCTCAACGTTTCCGTCAGAACTTGGCCTTCTGAGGGCAATCTCACCCTGCTTAAGCGTGACAAGCAGGTCAAGGTAAAACCAGAAGAGCTGAAGTGTGAATCCACACATCTCAGGGTATCACCAGGACCCTCCCTGCTCAGATACTAAGTCCATAGCCCTCACTGGTCTAAGATCAAGAAGTCAACCCTGCAAGGTAGGATGCTGAGAAGAGCTAGACAAAGTGCAGAGAAGGGCAACGAGGATGATTGAGGGACTGGAGCACCTTCCTTATGAGGAGAGGCTGCAGCGTTTGGGACTCTTTAGTTTGGAGAGGAGATGTCTGAGGGGGGATATGATTGAAGTCTATAAAATGATGCATGGGGTAGAAAATGTGGACAGAGAGAAATTTTTCTCTCTTTCTCACAATACTAGATTCAGGGGGCATTCATTGAAAATGCTGGGGGGAAGAATTAGGACTAATAAAAGGAAACACTTCTTCACGCAACGTGTGATTGGTGTTTGGAATATGCTGCCACAGGAGGTGGTGATGGCCACTCACCTGGATAGCTTTAAAAGGGGCTTGGACAGATTTATGGAGGAGAAGTCGATTTATGGCTACCAATCTTGATCCCCTTTGATTGCAAATGCCTTAACAGACCAGGTGATCGGGAGCAATAGCCGCAGAAGGCCACTGCTTTCACATCCTGCCTGTGAGCTCCCCAAGGCACCTGGTAGGCCACTGCGAGTAGCAGAATGCTGGACTAGATGGACTCTGGTCTGATCCAGCTGGCTTGTTCTTATGTTCTTATGATACTAAGCCCATAGCCCTCACTGGTCTAAGATCAAGAAGTCAACCCTGCAAGGTAGGATGCTTACAAGGGGAGTTCTAGAAAACCACTATTCTGTAGCTGCAGCCAATTTGGGCTACAGGACTGGATTCAGATTGAAGTCCCAAAACCCAAGAACTCCACAAAATATAGTTAAAGCTATTAAAAGATTGTGTGGGAATGTACAAAAAGAGAGCAGCGAACAGTAAGGATGAAATGATGAAAGCTAAACATATAAGCATTGGTTCTAAATCCAGAACTTACCTGGCTAGACTACATCTAATGCCGTTTCAAAGTTGACACCCAAACCAGTTCTCCAGACAACTTGGCCCATCCGGAATCAAGAGGTGTCCCGAAGTCAGATGCGGTCCGAAAAACGAAAATTAGACTGAAGGATCTACAAGTCGTGTTGGCCTGATTCTGGCTGAGCAATCAAACGTATGGCCCATCAGTTGTGTTGCTAATCAGATGACTCAACCAATCAGGTGGATGCCCCAGGGAAACGGAATATTCTGCCACTGTATAGGATCCAATTAAGCAAGCACCTTCCCCCAGCCCATAAGTCTTTGTACAAACAAGGTGGAAAGAGTTCTGGATTCCTGGGCCTTGAAATGGTTCGGCCTACTGGTCTGTCTGGCACCCGTGACAACCTGCCGCCTCTTGTCCTTTGGCGCTGCCGTTCCTTTAGTCCTCAGAGAGAGAATTGATTCCGTGGCTTTTACTTAGACCTCAGCATGAACCTTTTGTTTAAATTAACAGGAGGCTGCAAAAGGGGACCAGTCTTTTGACAGGACTCTCCCCTGCTGATAGCAGCCGCTGGGCCACGCAGCTCTGGGGAAAATTATTATTATTATTATTATTATTATTATTATTATTATTATTATTATTATTATTATTATTATTATTATTATTATTATTATTATTATTTGATAAACCGCCCTACCCTCGAAGGGCTCAGGGCGGTGTACAACAAGACAACAACAAACATAATAAAACAAATCGAATAACCCCAGTTAAAAATACAAAACCTTAAAACTATAGCAGCAGCATCCTACAATAAATAGTTAATAATTAATAATAAGGGGCGTCTGGCATCCCACCCCAGTGGTCAAAACCTGGGAGTGGTCAAATTCTGGAAGGGGGCTGGCAGATGGTCAGGTGCACAGCCAGTGAACAGGGCAATGAGAGGGGCGGAATCAGCGGCCGCCCCCCCCCCCAAAAAAGCCTGGTGGAACAGCTCAGTTTTGCTGGCCCTGCGGAACTCTCCAAGGTCCCGCAGGGCCCTAACTGCTGGAGGAAGAGCGTTCCACCAGGCAGGGGCCAGGGCAGTAAACGCCCTGGCCCGCCGCATCATAGAGGGGCAGGGGACCTCCTCCCTCCTTGGGAGAACCTTATGTTAACTGCCCCAAGGTCATTGCTCTTCTGCAGCTGTTGGTCTGCCTTTTCCCTACAATCCCACCAGGCCCTGTCTTGAGGCTTGGAGGGTGCCTGGGAAATGAGGGGGGGGGCATGGCACAACCTCAGGCCTGTCTATGCGATGAGTGCTGTCTTGAGGCCTGCAGGCTTTCCCACTCCTCAGCCTTTGGCTCATAACCCCCTGGCTTCAGATGTGCTTTTCAGTGTGGTATCTGGAATGATGCTCAGTTTGCGGCTAGTTCAGTAAAGCTGGTGGGGATCATGAACTTTTGCACCCCAGTAAAATGTTCTTAAGGAAATAACGTTGGTAGCTCAGTGCCGGCAACTCCAGAGATACTTGGGAAGGGCTGGAAAAACAGTACTGTATGATGCCGTAACATCACGTCCGTCTTGAGCAGCTGGAAGTGACATCACCTTGTTGTACGACACTGTAGAATTGCCCTGAAATTCTATGCTAAAAATCATACAGATGGGGGACATTCCTAGAGCGTTGTGTGACTTGGTGTCCTCGTTTGCAGATATCACCAACAGCACCAACAACACAAGCCTTTATTGGCATATAAAACAGGACAAAATTTTAAAACAAACCAAGATTAAGAAATGCCGTTAAAACTACTAATTTCCAGTATGAAATTTGCAACAGTTTCACAAAAGAGCACATCAGAGCTGTTCAGGAGATTGGGTATCTTATAACACTCATGCCACTGAGAACATTGCAAGAAAATGGAATTCATGTTTTTCATGCGTATCTTATTGTATTTAGGGCATAGAAACAGAGAATGGTCAAGTGTTTCAACCGTAGTCATATCACATGAACAAACTCTTTTAGAACGTTCCATATTCTTAAATCTTCCCTCCAGCAGAGCTGATGGCAGCACATTACATCTTGCAGTAGCCAAGGCTCTCCTCTGGGTGGGATTAATCAGCAGACGAAGATATGCTGCCATAATTGCACGCTCGCATGGGATTAATAACGTAGTCGGAGAACAGGTTGTCTTGGCAGCAAGAGTCAAATTATGAAAATCAAGATCCAAGAGCCTATTCTTGACTAGTCTGAAGGCTTCCACCTTTGTGAGCATAAGGAGTGATTCCAAGGGGAAACCAATAGCTTCAACCTTTCTAAAGATCAAAGTATACCATTGTGAAATATAGTGATCTGATAACAGAGAGGGAATGTAGCTATTGGATCCCACTAGAAAATGTATATGCAGCCAATATTTTATGCAGATATGTTGACGGATCCCTCTCCGTTTTTCCCCCTGGCACCCTGTCCAGAAGTAGCCCCCCACGGTGGGAGGCAGCCCCCCTTGTGAAGCAGTCTTAGTAGCTGGACCTTGGCTGAGATACATTTGGGGCCTGCCCAGCAGTCCAGTAGCTCCAGCAAGCCCGGTGACTTCCCCTGTCGCCCCCCAGGCGGTGTGCTGTCCGGATCATCTCCATTGCTGCCCCACCGGCTTCCGTTGTGGCCAAGCGGGCTCCTGCACGCAGGACGGCCGGAGCATCCCTTGGCTGGAGAAAAGGCCCGCCATTGTCCGCAGTGACTCTTCGAGCAGGGATGTCAGGTGTGACGACCAGGTCAGCTGTCCCGATGGACACACTTGCTGCCGGCTCGCCTCGGGTGCCTGGGGGTGCTGCCCTTTACCCCAGGTAAGTGAAAATGAAGAAAACTTGTACCAACAGGCTACAGTGAAGACTTCAAAAAATTAGTTATCCCACTGGAGTAGCAATTTACTTTTAAGTAACCAAAATAAATTTATAATTTTACAAACAGTAACCAAATGTTTTGGAAAAATTGTTTTCATTCTCCCATTGGAGTAATATATATAAACCTAAGTTAGAACGGCACGGCAATGTAATCTCAATGTAAATAGAACAGCTAGCCAGATTCTAGATAATTAACCAACTGGCCTCGTTAAACTTCACGGCTGTTCTGAAAAGAAACCAAATAAAGGCTTGTCACAAAGAATTACAATTTACATGTGAAACTGATTTCCAAAACATAAAAATACTTACAAAGGCAGGTCAGGGTTTTTCAAAATACAATAATGGTTACAATCTACCAAAAATAATAAGCAAACAGTTGTAATTATAGCTTTAACCAGTAACAATTTGATTATTTTATAAAGGAGAAAAAAATGCCAAAATACCAGTGAGGACAACGGTCTGCAATTGGTTTGTTCTTATGCCTCTCGAAATGTCCTTAACCCCAAGACAGAAGCAGCCTAATTTATACAGAAAGTCAAGGGAGACAGGTGCAGTTAATTAAGGAATCACAGGAAAGGTCTGAAGTCAGTGTTTGAATTAAGTCCAGCAGGCTGCATAGTATCCAATCTGAAAATAAAAAAGCTTTCAAGCCGACGTAAGCAATTCGGGGCGGGGGGAGTCTTGTGAAAATTTGCGATTGAAGCCGAGGCTGAAATACTCAAATGTGGCCCAAAATAATAGCCGGGGGGGGGGGGGGGGGCCCCGAGTTCAGTTTGAGGAGCCAAAGAGATTTAAGAGCAAGATTCAAGAGCAGTTGAGCCCCTTCCTGCAGATCCCAGGTGGGCATCTTTTACTTCCGGTGTCAGAGCAGTGGCTGGGACTGGTGATAAAGGGAGGGTGGTAAACAGCAAAGGGGGCGGGGGTGGTGATTGGAACAGCCCCCAGATGTGTTTCTGGCAAGTCCAGTTCGATCCTCAGTCCCATGACTGGAGGCATGGTTTTCCCATAGCACTGAACACATGAAGCTACTCCATCTTGGGTTACTCAGGTAAAATCTGATTTAGTCTAGACTGGCGGTGATTCTTCAGGGGTTTGGAGGTCCTTTCCTTCTCCCACTCCGTGATCTTTTTAATGGGAGTTTTGGGGAACTTTGGTCTCCCTTGCCTCTGACACACCTGCACTTCCTCTGAGCCAGCACGTAGTGGTTAAGAGCGGGTGCACTCTTATCTGGAGAACTGGGTTTGATTCCCCACTTTGTCACTTGAGCTGTGGAGGCTTATCTGGTGAACTAGATTAGCCTGGGCACTCCAACACATGCCAGCTGGGTGACCTTGGGCTAGTCACAGTTCTTCGGAGCTCTCAGCCCCGCCCACCTCACAGGGTGTTTGTTGTGAGAAGGGCAAGGAGATTGGAAGCCCCTTTGAGTCTCCTTCAGGAGAGAAGGGGGGGATATAAATCCAAACTCCTTCTCCATCTCTCCCTCCTCTCCATTCTGTTTATTTACATTCATTTGACCAGCAGATTTTTAAAAAGAGAGAAAAGTGAAAGGTAATCAATACATAATCAGCAGGATTACATGTTTGCTCCGTCAGCCAAAGATCTCCACACACCCCTGGCTGCATAACAGCACCCAGCCACTTGTAACAAATAATATCCTTATTCTCAAATACCATCAGTCAGCTTTATTGCGGTCAAAGACTAGAAATTGTTAAATACATAGTTAAGCCACAATATACAATTTCCAGATAAAATTTGGGAACGTTATTCAAACTACGAACATTTTACAAATGCAGGATGGCCTCAGATAAGGAACTGGCCTTTAGTTTATCCAAACGTCTAAAACAGTGGTGGCGAACCTATGGCACGGGTGCCAGAGGTGGCACTCAGAGCCCTTTCTGTGGGCACACACAAACAGATCCCCCCCCCCCCCGGCTGGCCTGGGCTGCTGGGCTCGATTGTTAGCATTAAACCTAAGACCTAGTTTTGGGGAAGCAGTGTAGGTAACCCTGTTAAGCGCTGTTAAACCCCACTGGTTTTCATGCAAAGAACTAAAGTGTGATTCTTTACCTGGGAGTAAGCTCGGTTGCTGGCAATGGGGCTTGCTTCTGAGTAAACCCTCTTACGGTCGTGATTCACGCATTTGAAGCTTTGCATGGTTGCTTCACCAAGCTTACTCCCAAGTAACGCATGCCTCAGAGCCAACCGTTTTTTCTAAACTAAAACCTCAGTATTCAGGTTAAATTGCCGTGTTGGCACTTTGCGATAAATAAGTGGGTTTGGGGTTGCAATTTGGGCACTCGGTCTCGAAAAGGTTTGCCATCACTGGTCTAAAAGCTCTGGTCAGCAAAGCAACAACCAAACATTTTCTAAGATCCAGATAAAATTCACAGCGCAATAAAACGGGAGTCATCGTTTCAGTTGCTCCTGAATTACAACGACAAAATTGAGTCTATAAACGCCAAAATCTCCCTCTAAGCAGAGCTGATGGGAAGCCATTAAAGCGTGCTCTTGAGAAGGCCCACTGGCGTTTAGAGAAGTTGCCGCAGACTTTACACGCTAGTAAAATGCCCTGTAGAAAGACTGACAAGCGGAGTTTAGCAGAGAGCCTTGGAGGTCCGCCCTCTTTGCTGTCAAGCGGCCTCTGCAAGCCCAGTGACTTCACCTGTTGCCCCCCAGGCGGTGTGCTGTCCGGATCATCTCCATTGCTGCCCCACCGGCTTCCGTTGTGGCCAAGGTGGCACCTGTACGAAGGACCACGAGAGCATCCCTTGGCTGGAGAAAAGACCTGCCATTGTCCGCAGTGACTCTTCCAGCAGGGATGTCCGGTGTGATGACCAGGTCAGCTGTCCTGATGGGGACACTTGCTGCCGGCTGGCCTCGGGTGATTGGGGCTGCTGCCCTTTCCCCCAGGTAAGCACTTCCAGAGGCGAAGCTACGAGGGGGCCAGGGGGTGCGCGTTGCACCGGACACGTGCCGGGGGTGGGGGTGGGCAAATTCAGGTTTGTGGTTTTTGTATTTTTAGTGTATTTTTACAGGAACTTTTCGGGAGACTCTCCTGATGATACCAACCAGGTTAGGTAAGGTTTGGTTCAGGGGGTCTAAAGTTATGGACCCCCAAAGGGGGTGTCCCCATTCCCCATTGTTTCCAATGGGAGCTAATAGGAGATGGGGGCTACACCTTTGAGGGTCTATAACTTTGGACCCCCTGAGCCAAACTTCACCAAACCTGGTAGGTATCATCAGGAGAGTCTCCCGAAAAGTTCCTGAAATTTTGGTGCTGCTAGCCTAAAAACTACGCCCCCTGCAGGCCAAAAACAAAAAACAGTAAAAAATACAAAGAACACAAACGAACACAGGGGGACGCAAAACTCAGATTTTGCACTGGGCTCCATTTTTCCCTAGCTATGCCTCTGAGCACTTCTGGAGGGGGGCGGGTGGGAAGTCTTGTGAGGTTTTGTGACTGAAGCCAAAACGAAAATACTCAGCACATTGCACAGGAGTTATACGCTGCTTATTTTCATTCTTTGTAACTTCAGTCCAAGGAGACAGACCCCTGCCGTTACAGGGGATTGAATGGGGTCTCTTCAGAAGTTCTGAGAGTTCCTGTTTTGTCCAGCTAGTTTGGGATGGCTGCTGTCTGTGACCTGGCCCTTCTGTGTGATCCCAGGTGTGTGGCACCTGGCCCAGATTCACTCACACCTGAAAATAGATTCTGTGTGTACTTTAGCCACCCACTAGCTTTATCTTTGCTTGACAAAAGTCCTGAAGATTCCCAGTTCAAAGGAAGCCTCGGAAACAAGCAGGTGCAAATCACCTTTGGGGGACTCACTGTAAGGAGGTGCCCCTTTCCTTTTTAAAATAACACAAATTCTGTGTTGGAGTTCACCGGACCTTGAGGAGACGAACAGCCCTGTAAAATGCTCTTGAGAAAGACTTGGCATCTGGAGCTTGGCGGAGAGCCCTGTAGGGCAGGGAAGGTGCCCCGTTCGCCAGTGACTGCCCCTTCCCTTGTTGTTGACCCCCCCCCCCCCTCCAGGCGGAGTGCTGTCCGGATCATGTCCACTGCTGCCCCACCGGCTTCCGTTGTGGCTCAGCTGGCACTTGCGAGATGAACCAAAACATCGTCATCCCGTGGCTGGAGAAAAGGCCTGCGGTTTTGAGCGTCGCCTCTTCGAGGAGGGATGTCCGGTGTGACGACAAAATGCAGTGCTCTGACGGGCAGACCTGCTGCCGGACCAAGGCAGGGGGGTGGGCGTGCTGCCCCCTCCCTCAGGTGGGTTGAGTTGGCATACTCCAGAACACTTTGCTCCCCCCCCCCCCCGCCCTCGCCACCTCAGTGGCCCAGAAGCGCTTCTTTCTCCTGCCTCGTTCCACCTGGCGCCTCCGGTCTGGAGGGCAAATCTGTACATCCCTGCTGGGAGGTTGGCCAGACTTGGGAACAGGCATCTTTGTTCTGCATTTGGGCCGGTCGTGTAAAGCGAGTTCAGTGGACGTCTTGATTGGCGCGTCAACTGGCAGGAGGGGATTTTTCCGAAATATTAATTTTGACGAGCGCATGAAATGCGACCGGGTTTTGGCGATGGGCACGTTTCATGGTATCGTGGCCGATTCATTGCCTGCCTTTAACCAAATGGTTCCACTTCGGTGTGATAGAAGGGTGGGATGGGAATCAAACCAGTCGAACAAAAATATTGTATTTGATCCATCAGGGACAGTGACTTGGCGTAAGTGGCCGGTGGGGAGAGCGCCCAGCTAGAATCTGGGACCACCTGGGTTCGATTCCCTGGCTTGTCACCGACGCTCACTGGGTGACCTTGGGATAACCTTACCTGTCTTATTGGAAGGTGGTTGTGAGGATAAAATGGTGGCACGAGTGATTTTGGATCCCCATTGAGCAGAAAAAAGGGTTGTACATAGGTAAGGAAGAAGAAAGTTGGATTTATATCCCCCCTTTCTCTCCTGCAGGAGACTCAAAGGGGCTGACAATCTCCTTGCCCTTCCTCCCACCCAGCAAACACCCTGTGAGGTGGGTGGGGCTGAGAGAGCTCCGAGAAGCTGAGACTAGCCCAAGGTCACCCAGCTGGCGTGTGTGGGAGTGCCCAGGCGAATCTGAATTCCCCAGAGAAGCCTCCACAGCTCAGGCGGCAGAGCGGGGAATCAAACCCGGTTCCTCCAGATTAGAAGGCACCCGCTCTTAACCACTATGCCCCTGCTGCTCCAGTGTCTTGTTTTGACAGGGATTTGGGATCTCTCCCCCCTTTTTATCTTTTTTATTCCATTGTCATGGGCCTTCCTGCCTTTTTTGTGTGCGCCCTCTTGGCCAATAACTCCCCAAAAGTGAGAAATACTCTCTAGGCATCCCCCAGAGATGCTGGCGCACTCCTCGCTAAACTCGCCAAGATGTACACTGAGCAGAGCGGCATCCTGCATCCTTGCATGGGCCTGGCGGGCCATAGCTGAGGAACTGGGGTGTTTGCGCATGTGGAGGGGTGTGCAACGTGGAGCAACGCTTTATTCTTCACCTGGTGGCGTAGGAGGTAAAGAGCCCGTGTATCTAATCTGGAGGAACCGGGTTTGATTCCCAGCTCTGCCGCCTGAGCTGTGGAGGCTTATCTGGGGAATTCAGACTAGCCTGTGCGCTCCCCCACACGCCAGCTGGGTGACCTTGGGCTAGTCACAGCTTCTCAGAGCTCTTTCAGCCCCACCCACCTCACAGGCAAGGAGATTGTCAGCCCCTTTGAGTCTCCTGCAGGAGAGAAAGGGGGGATATAAATCCAAACTCTTCTTCTGGTTTGCTGTCAGCGTTTATGACCTACCCCCCTTCTGTCAACGCAGGCGGGGCAGAGCACATGCGCAGTCCTCCTCAGGAGAGGCCGGGAAGGTTTCACGCTTGAGGAGAGCCACAGGGCTTCCTTGCTGAACTGGGCTCATACTCTGCACGCTTGGAGTTCTTGGGGGCTTTCCTGCTCCCATCCCGGTTGATCCACATAAGTTGGGAGGGGGCTGCGTCAGCGTGAGGCTCTGCCAGTGACCCGGCCTTGTCTTCTCTCCACAGGCCATCTGTTGCTCTGACCATTTGCACTGCTGCCCCAGTGGCCACACCTGTGATGTGCAGAATGGCACCTGCGTCCCAAGGAGCGCCCCGGCCTTACGGCTCCCGATGACTGCGGCCCGGGCTAACTTGGTGAAATGTTCTGAGCGAAAATACTGTCTCGACGGGCAGACCTGCTGCCCATCGATTTCAGTGCATTTTTTCTGCTGCAATTTCTCACAGGTGAGCCGGGGTGGGGGGTGGGGGTTTGGCTGAGGCCGTGGGGTGGAAGGCAAGGCTGGAATTCTGCCTGGGGTTCTGTGGGTGGGTGGGTGGGGGGCAGGTGGCCTAACTGGATAGCCCGGGCTTGGCTGGACTCTGGCCAGTGTTTGGATGGGAGACCTGCCGGGAATATCAGGGGCAGGCAAACCACCTCTGACCCTCTCTTGCCTTGAAAACGCCAGCAGGCGGCCCCATAAGTCAGCTGTGACTTTACGGAAAAAAGAGGGGCAGCTGGTGTGGGGGGGGGGGGAGCACGGGACAGAGAGCCAGTGAGCTGCTGTGGAGCCCAGTCTTGCCCAGTCCGTGCAGCTCCCATTCTCCCCCGTCATGCTGCGTCTCTCTTCTTTGCGTGGGGTCTGTTGCGCTGCCCACGCGCGCTGCCCCGGTGGCTACCCTTGGGACCTGGCCCATGGCGGTTGCTGGTGGTCCTGGCACTTCCTGCCTTGGGGACCCGCCGCAGAACCACGTCGTCCCTGGCAACGACACTGCCCGCTGGATAGAAGGGCAGACATTGGATAGAAGGGCAGACCCTGCCCACTGGATAGAAGGGCAGCCGGTTGCCAAACATGAGTGAAGGCTCTGGATCAGATGTGGCCCTGAGGGCGAAAGCCAGACGATGCCCGCCGGGGAAGAGGCTGGCAGGTGCCCCGAGTGTCTGTAGATTAGGCAGAATTAGGGGGCTGGGGTGGGCCAGTAGGAGGAGGAATGGGGGTGATAGAGGCTGGCTGTTGACAGGCTGATGCGGGGGCTGCCCATCAATTGAGCATCAGGGAAGTGGGGCACAAAATAATTAAAGCTTGGTGCACATTTAGCCCCTAGAAAAGCTGCCACTGCGTTTCTCTATTGCTCTTTTGGCTGGCCGTGGGCAAGAGCCCCGCTTCCTGACTGCTGCAGGCCTGCCCGGTCCTCTTTGGAGACTTCAGTGGGCATTGGGTTTGCACAGGTTCGAGCCCGCGGCTGTCACCCTCCTTGCCTTCAATGCTTCTCATAAGAATGCTCCAGCTCCAATCCCTGCTCCTGTTCTGGCCATTTGCTCCCGTGTCTGCCGAGCTCAGACCTGCCAATCCTGACTAGGAGCCGTGTTTTTGGGATCCCTCTTGCCAGAGAGGCCAGGGAACTATGCACAAATAAGGCCTTTCCCAAATGGCTGCCTCCTGAGGAAATGTAGATGCTGAATGGGGGTGATACTGAGACTACTTGAAGAAGAAGAGGAGGAGGAGGAGGAGGAGGAGGAGTTTGGATTTATATCCCCCCTTTCTCTGCTGCAGGAGATTCAAAGGGGCTTACAATCTCCTTGCCCTTCCCCCCTCACAACAAACACCCTGTGAGGTAGGTGGGGCTGAGAGAGCTCCCAGAAGCTGTGACTAGCCCAAGGTCACCCAGCTGGCGTGTATGGGAGTGCACAGGCTAATCTGAATTCCCCAGATAAGCCTCCACAGCTCAGGCGGCAGATCGGGGAATCAACCCCAGTTACTCCAGATAAGATACATGAGTTCTTAACCTCCTACGCCACTGCTGCTCCACTTCTTCACCCATTTCGATAGCCCTCTTTGGCACTGAGCCAGCCTGCCAGGGGCTTGGCCAACGTCGCTGTCTTTTTTTCTGGTGGCCCCTGCAGGGTGTTTGCTGTGAGGACCGCCAACACTGCTGCGCTCCGGGCTACACTTGCAACCTGAAAGCCCAGAGGTGTGATCCGCCCCCCTTGTTTGCTGCCGAGGGGGTGCAGCTCTCTGCCTCGCTGAATCCTTCGGGCGCGGTCACCTCCAGCCGCGACGTGCCCTGCGACGCTCAGCACTACTGCCACGATGGCCAGACTTGCTGCCTGACCAGCTCAGGCGGATGGGCGTGTTGCCCTTATGACAAGGTCAGTGTTTTGGCTGGGGTGGATCGTTGGTGGGAGATGATTGGGCAGGAGTTCAAGTTGGAATAAAGTGAGGCCATCCTGTTCGAAAAACAGGACATGTTTGGACGTGAGGCCACAAAGGGAGCTCTTAACAAAGGAGGGCTGGAAATCCAGAAGAAGGCTTTTAACAGGTTAAGGTGGACAGTCCTGTTGACAGCGTCCTAAGGCCAAAGAATTTCCCTCGTGGGTTCTAGCTCCGTGGTGTGCAGGTGGAAGTTCACGAGCCGGGAGATCTTGGGCCACAACCGAGGCGTTTTGCCCCTTTGTGAGTTGGGTCCCGGCCCCTTTGCACTGAGGAACTTCCACAAGAGTCCTGATGTTGCAAACAAGAGTCGTGGCTGCAGCAGGAGTTCCGGGAGGCCCTGACCTGACTTCTCTGAGCCAGGGAGAGGCTCACACCAAGCCCGTTGTGTCACCCCGTGCAAAGGTCTACCGCTGCCTGCCAAGCCAGCACCAGTGTGTGCCAAGTCCAAGGGGGCTTTATCTCAGACCCAGCTGATGACTGTGGAGATGATGCCGGCCATTTTCCTGGCCGCTTTTAAGATGGGAGAAAGCCAAGGGTCTGTGGGGCTTCAGTGCCCTTCTTAAGCAGTTACTGCGGGGGGGGGGGGTGTCTTCAAAACTGGCCCTGGCAAAGGGGTCCCAGTTCAGGTAGACCCCTTCCTGAGGCTACCTGGTGCCCCATCAGCTCCCTCCTGCAGTGTTGCACCGAGCCGAATTGGGTGTGGGAAGCTAGAACTGGACTGGCTCAAATGCCTGCTTGGGCGTGTTACATCACAGTGGTTTCTTCAGGATTATCATGCCTGTGTGGACGGAGAATTTGAGAGGCTTAATTCTGCATTTTGTGTGTCTCTGCACTGTTGGCACGTTTCACTCCAAACCAAACTTATTCCCTATATCAGTGATGGCGAACCTTTTCGAGACCGAGTGCCCAAATTGCAACCCAAAACCCACTTATTTATTGCAAAGTGGCCAACATGGCAATTTAACCTGAATACTGAGGTTTTCGTTTATAAAAAAAATGGTTGGCTCTGAGGCGTGTGTTACTCTGGAGTAAGCTTGGTGGTAGTCGGTGGCTTTGCTTTGAAGCAACCGTGCAACTCTTCCAATGGGTGAATCACGACCCTAAGAGGGTTTACTCAGAAGCAAGCACCATTGCCAGCAGCCAAGCTTACTCCCAGGTAAAGGATCGTGCTTTAGTTCTTTGCCTAAAAATCAGTGGGGTTTAACAGCACTTAACAGGGTTACCTACGCTGCTTCCCCAAAACTAGGTCTTAGGTTTAATGCTAATAATCGAGCCCAGTGGCACAGGCCAGCCTAGATGTGGGGGGTGGGGGCGGCTCTGATTGTGCGTGCCCACAGAGAGGGCTCTGAGTGCCACCGTGCCATAGGTTCGCCACCACTGCCCTATATGTTGCCAGCTGATGGGTTTTAAGGATGTTTGTCTGTCCCTCTCTGTGACCTTTCTTCTTGTAGTGGTGGGAGTAGTATTTCAGGGCAGCCACTTTTAAGGATACAGTTGCATCAAAATGGCAAAATTGGCATTTGGAAAATGTCCAGGTGGCTGAAAACAGGGTGTTTCTCTCCCCCCCCCCCAGCAAAGAGGCACCGTCTCCCCCTTGGCTTTTGGGTTCCCGTCCCCCTGGCTCTGTCCTGCAGGCCGTAATCTGTGCCCTCCTCTCTCTCCCTCCCAGGGATCCTGTTGCTCCGACCGCCGTCACTGCTGCCCCTCTGGCTTCCGCTGCTCCCGCACGGGGTTGGACTGCCAGCGGAAAGGACCCCTCCGTTGGGACGCCTCCTCACGGTCCACACAAGCGCTCCCGTTGCTTTGAAGTGCCTTTTGGGGTATGCTTACCCCAAGATTGTGGCAGCAGTTTGCCGTGCGCCTCCAGGGAGACGCACGGGGCGTGGGAGCAAATGCTGCGGAGATCTTACCCAGGGGTCAGGGGATTCCTGCTGTCCTGCACTGGCCTGTTTGGGGGGGGGGGGTCGGCGGCCACCTTTCCCCCATAGGCATTATCTGTGGTCACATGCCTGCTGCCGTGCCCAGCTCTTAATTTTCTGCCCTGCCGAGTTTATCGCCAGAATCAAGACTGTCGAATCAGGACCCTGGGAATGTTGACGTGCTCCTGCCAGGCCCTTCGGTGGCCCCGGCCGTCTGCTTTGCTGCTCTGGGCCCCGGGTTGTTTTTAAACTTTTTTAATGCACTCTTTAAAAAAAAAACCAAATCAGTTTGGCACTGGGCTGGCGCCCGGGTGCCCGTGGGCGCGTTTCCTCCTGCTGAACTTGCTGTGTGTTCATGTTCCCAGTGGAAAAATCCACGACGTGATTGATTTAAATAATAAAAAGTGTCAGGCGTGACAGCGAAGGAGTGTTTTTGATTGATAAATTTTCTTCATTTTTACACGTCCTGAATGACACATGTAGAAAAAGAAAAAAAAATCTCAGTCTGGGCCCCCCCTTCCCCCTCACAATAATAATACTCAAGAAAAAAGACATACATACGTCCCTACACATATAGGTAGCTTTAAAAGGGCCTTGGACAGATTTATGGAGGAGCAGTCAATCTCTGGCTACCCATCTTGATCCTCCTTGATCTGAGGTTGCAAATGCCTGAGCAGACCAGGTGCTCAGGAGCAGCAGCAGCAGCAGAAGGCCATTGCTTTCACATCCTGCACGTGAGCTCCCAAAGGCACCTGGTGGGCCACTGCGAGTTGCAGAGAGCTGGACTAGATGGACTCTGGTTTGATCCAGCTGGCTTGTTCTTATGTTCTTATATATGGTGACGTCTGGCTAGCTGACTAGGTGTCCGAACTTGAATCTAGTTCCGTGCTTATACTTAATATTTGCATTTTTTTCACGTTTTGTCCTTCTTGTAAAACTACTTTAGTCCAATAAGCTGTTTTCATTTAAATATCACAATCTGCCGTTATTTCTCTATCTATGTAGGTTTTCAATAAGTAGTCCAGAAAGGATTTCCAGTCTTTATGAAGGCTGTCCATGTCCTTGTAAAGAGATTCCACCTAAGCATCAGGAAAAACTTACTGACAATAAGGGCTGTGCGACAGTGGAATGCACCTGCCTTCCGTCCAAAGGCTATGCATGCATTGATCTTATAATGTCACCCAGCAGGCTTCATGTTGAGGAGTGGGGAATTAAACCCAGTTGTCCAGATTAGTGTACCTGTGTACCATCTTATTTATATTATTTTGCACTCGTCGCCCATCTTTATAGGAGCTGCTGTTCCACACCCGTGCCACTGAATTACCTGACCATCCATGTCTCCGGGTGGAATCTCCTTCACTCACATACAGATGCAAATACTTCCCCAAGCAAAGAAACAAAACTTCTCCCCCACAGCTGTTTGGCTGCCATTGAGGCAGGCAGTGAGTTGCCAGACAAATGCCTTTGACAGATTGTCCTTTGGGGGACTGTGGCTCTCGGACTCGGTGTTTGTGCTGTGACATCGGGGGCATCCCTCGTTGTGGTTGCTTTGAGGTCCAAGAGGGTTGCATCTGGTCCTCCTACTCAGCAGCTGGCTTGAGGGCTGACCCCGGCTTGTGCGGAGCACACCCTTGCGTTCTAGTTCCGGAGCAAGATGTCTTCAAGCCATTTCTCAAGGGCCGGAGCCTGTTCCGCAGTCCGCAGCTATTCCTTTTCAGTATTTTCTCACAGCGAAAGAATAAGAATGTAGTTCAAATGCTGAGTTGTGAAGGGGGTGGGGGGGTGGAACGATATTGGTCGGGCATCCAGGGCTTAATTGCACACCCTGATGCCAAGTTTATTAGAACTGGGTTCAACTGTCCTAAACCACAAACGATTCAAAGCAATAGAGCCAAGTGGCGTTCACAAAGCGGTCATGCGCTCAGCAGCCCCACTGGTGTTTACACTCTGAGATTCTCAGAGCAGTGGCGTAGGAGTAGCATAGTGGCTAAGAGCAGGTGCACTCTGATCTGGAGGAACCGGGTTTGATTCCCAGCTCTGCCACCTGAGCTGTGGAGGCTTATCTGGGGAATTCAGATTAGCCTGTACACTCCCACACACACCAGCTGGGTGACCTTGGGCTAGTCACAGCTCTTTGGAGCTCTCTCAGCCCCACCCACCTCACAGGGTGTTTGTTGTGAGGGGAGAAGGGCAAGGAGATTGTAAGCCCCTTTGAGTCTCCTTCAGGAGAGAACGGGGGGATATAAATCCAAACTCTTCTTCTTGCACCTCCTGTTGGAAAAGCCACTGGAGGCCTGCACGGCTATCCCCTTTCCTACACCCCCTCCCTTTGTCCAGTCCAACAAGTCAGTTGGGCAAACCCTGGGATGAAGTCCTGGCACAAGTTGGCAAACCCTAAGGAGGATTGCAACTGGGTGTGGTCGTTCCCAACCCAGCACATCTTGCACCTTTTGAGGGTGCGTGCCAAGGCCGCAGCGTCCCTTATGGGAGTTCACGCTCACCCTCTTTCCCCCATCTGCTGCCATCTTCACTGCATTTTGCCCTTGTTATGCCAGCAGAGGGCACCAGGCGGCACCATAACACTCTTGCCTGCCCTGTTTTTAAAAGGGCAAGTCAGGTTTCAAGGGTTTTTCACCTGCTTTTGTTTGGCTGAGAGGGGGAGAAGTCTGACCAGACTGCAATTCCACTTCTAACCAGGTGGTGGCAACAGAGAGCAAACCCTGTAGGTGCAAGAGAACTCTAGCCCTAATCCAGCCCGATCTCGTCTGTTCTTGGAAGCTAAGCAGGGATGGGTTCCAGTTAGTACTTGGATGAGAAACCACCAAGGAAGGCCAGGGCCTCCATGTGCAGACTAGGCACTAGCAAACCACCTCTATTGGTGTCTTGTCGAAGGCTTTCGCGGCTGGATTTAACTGGTCGTGGTGGGTTTTCCGGGCTGTGTGGCCGTGGTCTGGTGGATCCTGTTTCTAACGTTTCGCCTGCATCCGTGGCTGGCATCTTCAGAGATGTGCTGGACACGGTGTGAAACAGACTTCCCCCTGTGATACACCTCTGAAGATGCCAGCCACAGATGCATGTGAAACGTTAGGAACAAGATCCACCAGACCACGGCCACACAGCCCTGAAAGCCCACCACAACCACCTCTATTTGTCTTTTTGACCTGACTTGGATGGCTGAGGCTAGTGGCTGATCTCATGAGATCCAGTGAATCTAAGCAGAGTTGGTCCTTGTTAGATCTGGGCTGGAAGACCATCCAGTAATCCCAGGGGAAACCACCTCTGCTCAACCCTGACCTGGATGGCCCAGGTTAGCCTGATCTCGTCAGATCTTGGAAGCTACGCAGGGTCAGGCCTGGTTAGTATTTGGAAGTCCAGGGTTGGCAACACCAAACTACTTCTGTGTGTCTCTTGCCTTGAAAACCTGCTATGCGCTTACTGCAGCGACATCTTGACAGCGTTTTCCATCACCATCAACATAGAAGAGAGACACATGGAGTCAGCTGCATTAACCCTTCATTCTCTGGGGTGACAAGTTGTTTTCTGCGCGTGTTCCCTGACTTTTCTTCCCAGACTTCCTTAACACACTCAAATCTGTTGAAATAAATGTCAAATGCGAGTCAGTGTCAAATGCGAGTCAGCCCTGCTGTGGACAGGAAAATTCAAAACTTGGAAGTTCAAGCAGGATTTGACAGGGAGGGTCGTGTGACCCACCCTCAAAAGTAACCGAGGAAGAAGAAGAAGAAGAAGAAGAGGAGGAGGAGGAAGAGGAAGAAGAGGAGGAGGAGTTTGGATTTATATCCCCCTTTCTCTCCTGCAGGAGACTCAAAGGGGCTGACAATCTCCTTGCTCTTCCCCCCTCACAACAAACACCCTGTGAGGTAGGTGGGGCTGAGAGAGCTCCGAGAAGCTGTGACTAGCCCAAGGTCACCCAGCTGGCGTGCGTGGGAGTGCACAGGCTAATCTGAATTCCCCAGATAAGCCTCCACAGCTCAGGCGGCAGAGCTGGGAATCAAACCCGGTTCCTCCAGATTAGATACACAAGCTCTTAACCTCCTACGCCATTGCTGCTCCTGGAAGAAGAAATGACAACAGTTTAAGAAACGGTGCTCTCGACCAATTATTCATCCACCCGTACGTCTGAATCATCCGTGACACACTTGGCATGTGCACATACAAATTAAACATCACTCTGAAACTTTCAGAGCCTAGGGGGCATGAGGCATATTTGTGATCTCATGAATTCTGAAGAATAGGTGTCTGCCATAACTGCTGGTTTCCGGACATGTCCCAAAAGTGCCGCTGTTCTCTGTATTACAAACGGCCGTGACCTTCTGAACCATTTCCGCCAACCTCTCTTTAGCCAGAGCGGACGGGCTTTCCTGGAACTCCCCTGAGGTGTCCGTCGAGCTTCCTTATTAACGCAATCACTGTCACCCGTGTCCCCTTCAGCTCCTGCTTCTCACGCTGAGCCCGGGCTTTGGAATTGCACAAGACACTCTTGGAGACGAGACGAGAACGGAAAAGCTCAGAGGAGCCTCCCGGCCCACAGCTGCAGAACTAAAAGGAACGGAAAAGCACGTGCCTGCAGTGAGATGGGTGCAGAGCTTCGAAGGCCAGAAGGAGCAAGACCGTGCCAAGGGTGGCAGGAGGAGGGGTGGCGCATTCAGGCTCCAGAATTCTCCTGGGCACAGTTCTGGCCTTCCAGAAGAGTTACGGCTCCACACCTACTTCCCTTCTCTCCCACAGGCAGGCTTGGGGTTGGTTGGCACTTAAAGGGCGGCTGACGCCCAATGAAACGTGGCTGTGGGTCGACCAACCTCCAGGGGGTAGTTGGACCTCTCCTGGGATTACAGCTGATCTCGACAGACAAGAGATCAGTTCACCTGGGGCAAAGGGCAACCTCGGAAGTTGGGCTCTATGGCGTTATATCCCATTCAAGCCCCTCCCCTTCCTGAAACTCACCCTCCTCAGGATCTACACCCCACCCCCACCCCCCAATCTCCAGGTAGTTTGCAAAAAAAAAAAAGATAGAAAAAATGCAGAGAAGGGCAACAAGGATGATTGAAGGATTGGAGGATGCTTTTCCTCCAAAGATGATTGAAGGATTGGAGCACCTTCCTTATGAGGAGAGGCTGCAGCGTTTGGGACTCTTTAGTTTGGAGAGGAGACGTCTGGGGGGTGATATGATTGAAGTCTATAAAATGATGCATGGGGTAGAAAATGTGGACAGAGAGACATTTTTCTCTCTTTCTCACAATACTAGAACCGGGGGGCATCCATTGAAAATGCTGGGGGGAAGAATTAGGACTAATAAAAGGAAACACTTCTTCACGCAACGTGTGATTGGTGTTTGGAATATGCTGCCACAGGAGGGGGTGGTGATGGCCACTAACCTGGATAGCTTTAAAAGGGGCTTGGACAGATTTATGGAGGAGAAGTCGATCTCTGGCTACCAATCTTGATCCTCCTTGATCTGAGATTGCAAATGCCTTAGCAGACCAGGTGCTCAGGAGCAGCAGCAGCAGCAGAAGGCCATTGCTTTCACCTCCTGCACGTGAGCTCCCAAAGGCACCTGGTGGGCCACTGCGAGTAGCAGAGTGCTTGACTAGATGGACTCTGGTCTGATCCAGCTGGCTCGTTCTTATGTTCTTAAGCTGGACCTGAAAACTCTACCTGGCTAGCAGGCTCAAAAGGATTGAATCTGTTTTTGATTCTTTGAACTGACTGATGATAGGATGCTGTTCCATCCACCCTGTCTCTCCCACAAATAGGTCTAGATTCAGAGTTTTAAAAGGGTAGCACAAGCCAAAGGACTCTTGACCCATGGCTCTGCCTGGAGCGCATAGCGGGAGCACAAGCACTACATGCACCAAGGGGAGGAAGGCGCTCCAGCCACTGGAGAGAGAGCTCCAGCGGCCACTTAACTGGAAACCAGGGGCGGCACTGACACAGGACAATACTTGCTGATCTGAGCGCAACACAACTCTTCCCCGAGGCTCTTATTTGGCTCCTCTGTGTCGACTGTGGGATGGGAGGTTTAGGAGCAGCCGTGACTGGGAGAAATCCTGGAACAGAATATGGTGAGGCATCTGCTATTTCACTGCCTCTCTAGCCTCTGTAGCTTCTCAAGAGTTGATGCTATTTCCCCCATGTTTACATTAATACTGTGCAAGGTACCAGACGAGGGACTGTACTGACTCACAATGCATAATCCACCATGAGTCCCTGTGAGAACGGTGCACCGTTAATAACATAAATAAAATAAATCGTGGGATTGAAGAAGCCGCAGATGTCTAATGTATTGTCGAAGGCTTTCACGGCCGGAATCACTGGGGTGCTGTGTGGTTTCCGGGCTGCATGGCCGTGTTCTAGCAGCATTCTCTCCTGACGTTCACCTGCATCTGTGGCTGGCATCTTCAGAGGATCTGAATGCAGGTGAAACGTCAGGTGAGAATGCTGCTAGAACACGGCCAGACAGCCCGGAAACCACACAGCACCCACAGACATTTGTTGCTGTATCCACTCTTTTGCGCAGTGAGAAATTCCAAAGACAGTGCTTCACTTCGGGGTGGGCAAAGAGGGCGGGGGGATTCATTCCCAAATCTTTCTATTTCCAGAGCGTGTGTCTGATCTCTTCTAAATCTGTTATCAGGATGCCCAAATCCAGTAGGGGCCATGCTGGCAGATGCTGATGGGATTTGTAGTCCGTGAACATCTGGAGAGCCGCAGGTTGCAGACCCCTGCAGTAGACAGAAAACACCAATGGTAAAAAGAATGTTCCAGAGTGCATGCCAAAAGCATCGAGTCTGTTCACAGACCTGTCTCACAGGAGTGTAAATCAGGCCAGATAAGACGCATTAAGACAATTTCACATAGAAGAGGAGGAGGAAGAAGAAGAGGAGGAGTTTGGATTTATATCCCCCCTTTCTCTCCTGTAGGGAGACTCAAAGGGGCTGACAATCTCCTTGCCCTTCCCCCCTCACAACAAACACCTTGTGAGGTAGGTGGGGCTGAGAGAGCTCCGAAGAACCGTGACTAGCCCAAGGTCACCCAGCTGGCGTGTGTGGGAGTGTACAGGCTAATCTGAATTCCCCAGATAAGCCTCCGCAGCTCAGGCGGCAGAGCTGGGAATCAAACCCGGTTCCTCCAGATTATATACACGAGCTCTTAACCTCCTACGCCACTGCTGCTCCATAGTAATATAAAGGAACAATATTTAAAACAGGTTTCTGAAGAACTGCTTGTCTGTGATGACAAAACATTGTATGTGTGAGAAATATGGCCTCTTCTAGATGTGAAACGCTCCATAAAATCACCACAGCTGCCAGTGAGCAAAATGGTTTCGCATTTCCATATGGGTGGGTTTTGCATTTTCAGCCAAACCCAACACTCTAGCCCAGCACCATATGCTAGAGTCCCCTGAGAAGCAAATCACTTGAGATGCTGCTTTCCCCAAAAGGAGGGTGCCTGCTGCACCCCTAAACAATTCACGACCTGTCACCTTCCCAGCAAACTCCACTAGGAGTAGGTTTAGTTCTGCCACCCCAACCAATTGGTTGTGATTGGATCATTCTAGAATTTTTATTGCACGGAGGGAAAACCTTTTGTATGCCTGCAATTAGTGATTGATCTCGGCCTGCCTCAGGAAGCAAGCCCAGAGAAGCAACTCATGCAGGGGTGCGACAGGCTCTCTTCCTGTGAGTTTTTTTGCTACGAAAAGTGACTCCTGTGTCTCATTAGTTTCTACCTTGAATGCCACATTAAGGTATGATGTGGGAATCCTGATTTTTGGAAACCAAAGAGCAACATTACAGGCTGGAACTCTGAACACGGAAATGAAAAGGAAGAAGAATATCTTATTGCTATTTTTCTTCTCATAAGAACATAAGAACTAGCCTGTTGGATCAGACCAGAGTCCATCTAGTCCAGCATTCTGCTACTCGCAGTGGCCCACCAGGTGCCTTTGGGAGCTCACATGCAGGATGTGAAAGCAATGGCCTTCTGCTGCTGCTGCTGCTCCTGAGCACCTGGTCTGCTAAGGCATTTGCAATCTGAGATCAAGGAGGATCAAGATTGGTAGCCATAAATCAACTTCTCCTCCATAAATCTGTCCAAGCTCCTTTTAAAGCTATCCAGGTTAGTGGCCGTCACCACCTCCTGTGGCAGCATATTCCAAACACTGACCACACGTTGCGTGAAGAAGTGTTTCCTTTTATTAGTCCTAATTCTTCCCCCCAGCATTTTCAACGAATACCCCCTGGTTCTAGTATTGTGAGAAAGAGAGAAAAATTTCTCTCTGTCCACATTTTCTACCCCATGCATCATTTCATAGACTTCAATCATATCCCCCCTCAGTCGTCTCCTCTCCAAACTAGAGTGCCAAACGCTGCAGCCTCTCCTCATAGGGAAGGTGCTCCAGTCCCTCAATCATCCTTGTTGCCCTTCTCTGCACTTTTTCTATCTCCTCAATATCCTTTTTGAGATGCAGCGACCAGAACTGGACACAGTACTCCAAGTGTGGTCGCACCACTGCTTTATATAACGGCATGACAATCTTTGCAGTTTTATTATCAATTCCTTTCCTAATGATCCCCAGCATAGAGTTTGCCTTTTTCACAGACTGACTGTGTTTCCTTTTATTAGTCCTAATTCTTCCCCCCAGCATTTTCAATGAATGTCCCCTGGTTCTAGTATTGTGAGAAAGAGAGAAAAATTTCTCTCTGTCCACATTTTCTACTCCAGGCATAATTTTACAGACTTCAATCATATCGCCCCTCAGACGTCTCCTCTCCAAACTAAAGAGTCCCAAACGCTGTAGCCTCTCCTCATAAGGAAGGATTTGGGTGAAAAAATTCTCAAATTTGGGTGAAAAAATCAGCTATTTTATCCAGGTCTTTGCTACCTTGTAGTCTCAGGAGATCAGCCACTACCTGGAGGGTGGGGACCTTATTTTCTAGGCTTCAAGAAGGTAGTCCCAAAATGTTCGTTTCAGGAGACTGGATTTGGAATTCTGGAGTACGATTCATTTCACTGAAAATTATATAGGTCCTGGTTTTATGTTTCCATTTTATTTACCAGAGCAGCCCTGAGACACTTTTTTTAAAATCATAGCAAGCTGTTGGACGCCCTGGAATAAACAAAATAAAGCAGGAATTTCAGCTTCGGCAGCCTGACTTCTATAACTTAGAAGAAATCATAAAACCATCCTGAGCAACAGAGCCTCATCCCATTGCAGAGGGCGGGGGTCCGGGCTGGGTGACGGATGGGATCAGGCCAGAATCCGTCATAAATATTTGTCCGAACAAGACGATGCACTACATCTAGCTCTCACTGCGCCGTTCGCATTCCATGCCAAGAAGGCAGCAAGCTCCGAGTTCTTTGTTGTCTCATTATAAATCTAAGTGAAATGCCAAAGTTTGACTCTGTCCTCCAGCAACACAAGACAGGCCAATTCCACGGCCACCCCTCAAAGTTCACATTGTTCTAAAACAGCAGAAAAGTGATTTTTGAGAGGGGAGACGATGCATTCGTTTCTATTTATGCATCAGCAAAGAAAACATTAAAACAAAACGGCAGTCAGTCGGGACATTTTCTGAGAGTTCGTTTTGTTCTCATGCTAAAATAATCATGGCAAAATCCTGCAAATCCCCCCCCCCCACTTGTCTAAAACGACAGAAACGAAATGAAAGAAAAACAAAGAGTCAACCAGCCAAACAAACAAATACCAGGACCCGGGGGAGGAAAAGAGCCAGGCGCGTTTTCAAATTGGAACCCTCTTTTTTTCCCCACAACCCACACAACACTGACCGCTTTCCACGGTTCTCCGAGGGCTTTGCTCCAGTCTTCCTTAACATGACACACTGGGATCTTTTTTGAAAGCAGGCAGTCCGAGCGTCTCGAACGGGAAGGGCATTTTGAAAGGTTTCTACCCCCCCATTGGCACGTTTTCATTCTGTTAGCCTTTCACTGCGTCCATCAGCAACTGCTACTGTGTTAAGACGCAGTAACACTGTAATAATCTATTTCCATGATCTATGGCAGTGGTGGCGAACCTTTGGCACTCCAGATGTTATGGACTACAATTCCCATCAGCCCCTGCCAGGATATTGTTGGCGATGCTGGCAGAATGACCAACATCTGGAAGTACCAAAATTCCTCCTGAATCTATGTAAACCTAAATCCTCAGGTGTCAATTAAACAAAACCTCCAGCCTTTTCAGTTGCAAACCTACAAGAGGGTTTGTCTCGAGGCTGCATGGAAAGGAATGGGGAACTGTGGCAAGGTGGCCACAGGAGGGTGGGAATTCACTTCACCATAGGTGCAGGTGTTGTGTGGGTACTGCAAAGGCCTCTGCTTTCATAGCGACGACAAAACCAGCCTGGAGAATGAGGCAGCCACAGGAAAGCACCCGGCAGGACCAGGTCAAATCATACCGAATGAGGGTGTGTTTTTCAAGAAAACTCTAAAGATAAGAACTATCTCTGATAAGTGTTCAAACCAGAAGAAAAACATTTAACCAACATTCCCGAAGTCACCTCTTATGCTTGTTTTTAATATAAAAAAGTGTAACTGGAGAGTTCCAATGTACAAATACAAAAATTGTGCATAATAAAATGTACCACAACTCTGTACATACAGTGTAAACCATTTTTAAAAAATAAACCCGGGGTCTTCTCTGGAAGAAACAAGTATAAATGTCCTAGAAACGTCAGGACGGGAGCGGAGCTGCTCTTCTCACCCAGCACCCTGGATTGGCAGCCAAAGTTATCCCTGAAGTTAAACAAAACCAAATATTTATTTAACCGAAGTCCTTACAGGACAAGTCTGTGAGTAACCATAAACTACGGGGGTAAAAGACCGAATCATTCCGTCGAAGAGTCCCGGTAAATCAAATCGAGGCGGTTTTTCCCCTCCCTGACCGGCTACTCCCACTGCTCTTGTTGAGGCGCTGGCTTTGGGCCTCTTCTCCTTGGAGTGGGAGGGGGTTGTTTTGGTTATGTGTAGAGCCTGGATAAGCGAGGTCCAGAAGCGTTCCTGAGCTGACTTTATTTCTAAACTGGAGGTTTCTCCAGATTGGGAATAGTTTTCTTCATTGCTACCATACTGCCGTTCTTGTGCAATGTTGGCCTTGTTCTGTTTGTAGGCCATTTTGGCATTCGACAGCTCTGTGTACTGGATCTGGTCTGGTTTCACTGCAATGTTGTAGCCCGGAGGGGCAGAGGGTGTATTCCAAGTAAACGGGTAACTGTAGGTTCCCGAGTAACTTTAACTCCCTTCCGTTTATTGTTCCAGCGTGTCTGGATGGTCCCCAAAACCCAAGTGAAGCCCATTTCCCAGGCGTTCCAGAAGGAAACATAAACAGCTCCGCGCCGTTACATGATGAGCAAGGAAGATGGTTTTCGATGAAGCAGCTTGAAGTAGAGCAGTCTATCTTGTGCGGACACGGCTGCCTCGTACAAATGAACTTGGGGCTGACTTCAAACCCGAAGAGGAAGTACTGCCCCACGAGGAAGCCGATTTCAAACATAGTCCTGCTCAGGAGTTGCAATATGTAAATCTTCATGAGCCCGTCTTCCCGAATCTGCCGCCTGCCGTGCGTTAGCGAGCTTTTAACCCGGTAGGGTTTCCTTATTCTCCCTCTCGCTCTCAGCTCAATCTCGGGTATCATCGGTAGGTGCTGCCATTGATGAGAATTAGTCCCTCCGCTACTCTTCTAAGCCCGGTGCTACCACCTGGTCCGGTAGCGCGTGGGAAGAGAACTTGCTCGGATCTTCCTCTCCGGGTCCATCCGGGCAATTTGTGAATGGCGTAGCCCAGGTACATCACCGAGGGCGTGGAGACCAGGATGATCTGGAAGACCCAGAACCGCACGTGCGAGAGCGGGGCAAATGCGTCGTAGCAAACATTCTCGCACCCTGGCTGCTTTCGATTAGTTGCACACAAACTTGCTCTGCTCGTCGTAGTAGATGGATTCTCCTCCCACAGCGGTGAGCACGATGCGGAAGACAATCAGGACGGTCAGCCAGATCTTCCCAACGAATGTGGAGTGGTTGTGGATTTCCTCTAGTAGCCGTGTCAAGAAACTCCAGCTCATGGTGGTCAGCAACTATAACCTAAAGTCCAGAGAGAGGCAAGGGAGAGAACAAAAGGTCTTTTAATACCTTGACAAAAATGACACTAATACCGATCAATTGCTCCCCTCCTTGCAGGCTTTTAAGACACCGGAAGCTTTATTTGTGCTTGGGAAAAGCCTCGATACCTTCTTGCTACCATTTGTTACGCTGATCTTCTCTGAAACAGGGATGCTTGAATGCTTGAATTCTGCCCATTTTCTGAAGTTCCACAGCATATATACGGGGGGGGGGGGGATGATGAAACATTACTGTCCCATTAAAAAATCAAGGACTAATCCAAACCATCTAAGGCTCTTTGTCATCTTGTCCACAATTAGAAGGGATATCACAGATGCCCACCGGCTTCTGAAACTCACGTTCTTTCATTATCAGGGAAAAACAATAACTCTGGGTTTTTTAAATGTTTTTAAATGTTATCAATGCACACACATGATGTAGAAGAACCGTGAACAGGATTTACTGTGAGTCTTCCCCCCTCCCAAGTTAATACCACTAATGCTCTTTGAGGTTAACAATAAGGTCACAACACGGGGAAACAGAATTTAATCTTTTTTGTGTTTTGTGCTGTTTCTCCCAGTAATTACTTATCTGCACATATATGCAACTGGTAGTTTGAAACACTTCTTCACGCAACGTGTGATTGGTGTTTGGAATATGCTGCCACAGGAGGTGGTGATGGCCACTCACCTGGATAGAAAAAACTTTAAGGAGCTTGGACAGATTTATGGAGAGAAGTCGAGTCTGTAATGGCTCCCAATCTCCCAGATCCTCTTTGATCTGAGATTGCAAATGCCTTAGCTGACCAGGTGCTCGGGAGCAGCAGCAGAAGGCCCTTGCTTTCACCTCCTGCAGGTGAGCTCCCCAAGGCACCTGGTCGGGCCACTGCGAGTAGCAGAGAGCTGGACTAGATGGACTCTGAGGTCACAGTCCAGCTGGCTCGTTCTTATGTTCTTATCTGACATCATCATTCTCACAACCTCTTTTTTATCTTCAT